>NC_032015.1:13501861-13502770 GCF_001865875.1 Lupinus angustifolius | reverse complement strand
ATTGTTGTTTGGTTGTCTGTTATTTCAAGTGAGCCAAATGAAGTGAAATGTCGCCAAAGTGACCTCTTTCATGGATATAACTCATGAGGAATAAGGGATGAAAGTGTGTATGGTCATTCATGCAGGTATTAGCTGGCCCAAAGGAAAGTTAATATTTGGCCGAATACCATATACACCTGTGATGATAAACATGTCATAATTCTAAAGTTTTATACGTGTGACTGATGAATCAATCCAAAGAGGGATTCGTCAGTTGACATGTCTTATTATGAATGTTTGATCATTACAACAAGAGTATCACTTGCAGTTGATATCACTGTCCAAAGACTTGATATTGATGGTGCACTAGGTATCTTGATTTGGACATACCATTGTTTTGAGCACAATGATAATTTTGGGTTGTGAGCATATTTTAATATTTTGTCTTTTGTTTCAATCAGCTACATCAATTGCTTCTATATCTGCAAATTTGAATTCGGTTCCGGTCCTTAATGGTGAAAATTTTAAGGATTGGAAAGAGAACATGGAAATTGTTCTTGGCTGCATGGATCTGGACTATGCATTAAGGGTAGAGCAACCCCCTTCTCCTTTGGAATCCAGTGCCTCTGAAGAGAGGAAGGATTATGAGAAGTGGGATCGCTCTAATCGCATGAGTCTGATGATCATTAAGCGTGGCATTCCAGAAGTCTTTAGGGGTACTATCTCGGATGAGATAAATAGTGCCAAAGATTTCCTTGCTGAGATTGAAAAGCGCTTTGCAAAGAGCGATAAGGCGGAAACAAGTACTCTGTTACAGAACTTGATTTCCATGAGGTATCAAGGCAAGGGAAACATAAGGGAATACGTTATGGGAATGTCCAACATCGTTTCAAATCTTAAGGCCCTTAAGCTTGACATGTCGGAAGACTT
>NC_032015.1:13501485-13501761 GCF_001865875.1 Lupinus angustifolius | reverse complement strand
GTGCATATAGAGCTTCGGACGTCTTAGAATTGATATATACGAATATCTGTGGGCCATTCCCTACGGCTTTCTGGAATGGCCAACGATATTTCATATCATTCATAGACGATTATTCTCGTTATGCATACATTTTTCTAATTCATGAAAAGTCCCAATCGGTGGACGTGTTCAAAACTTTTAAGGCTGAGGTTGAAAATCAACTCGGCAAAAGGATTAAATGTGTCAGATCTGACCGTGATGGTGAATACTATGGTAGATATGACGGTTCAGGTGAAC
>NC_032015.1:13500643-13501385 GCF_001865875.1 Lupinus angustifolius | reverse complement strand
AGGCAACTACTAAAACACCTTATGATCATTGGACTAGGCGAAAGCCAAGTCTAAAGCATTTTCATGTGTGGGGATGTCCAGCTGAGGCAAGGCCTTATAGGCCTTACGAAAAGAAATTGGACTCTCGTACAGTAAGCAGTTACTTTATTGGTTACTCTGAAAAATCAAGGGGCTATAAATTTTATGATCCAAGTATGAAATCCATATTTGAGATGGGAACAACCACATTCTTTGAGGATATTGAGTTTGAGGGGGAAGATAAGGTTAGAAACTTTGTCTTAGAGGAAGAATCTGTATCTATTCCAGATGCGATTCATATGGTTGCTTTTGAAGAAGCAAATTTGGAACCTCCTCAGGACATAGTTGATGAAACCTTCCCTGCTCAAGGTGAGTTAGTAATTCATGAAGGACAAACTCAAAACCCTCAAGAACATGGACAAGAGGTGCAAGAGCCTATAGCTTTACGTAGATCCACTAGAGAAAGGAGAAATGCAATTCCGGATGATTACATTTGCTTTCTCCTGGAACATGAGGGTGATGGCTTAATGGACAATGATCCATTAAACGTTCGTGAAGCCATCCAAAGTTCCAATTCGGAAAAGTGGATTGAAGCAATGAAAGAGGAGTATAAATCCATGCAAGACAATAAAGTTTGGGAACTTGTCCCATTACCAGAAGGTAAGAAACCCATTGGTTGCAAATGGATTTTTAAGACCAAGCGAGATTCTAATGGTAATGTGGA
>NC_032015.1:13499791-13500543 GCF_001865875.1 Lupinus angustifolius | reverse complement strand
TATAGAAAAGGTACTTAAAAGATATGGCATGTAGGACTGTAAAGCAATGGATATTCCAGTTGCTAAGGGAGACAAATTTAGTCTCAATCAGTGCCCTAAAGGAAATCTGGAAATTCAGGAAATGCAAAAGATCCCTTATGCATCAGCTGTAGGGAGTCTTATGTATGCTCAAGTATGTACGCGTCCGGATATAGTGTTCATAGTTGGGGTTTTAGGCAGATATATGAGTAATCCAGGAATGGACCATTGGAAAGCAGCCAAAAGGGTCATGAGGTACTTAAAGAGAACAAAAGACTATATGCTCACATATAGGAGATCAGACCAATTAGAGATCATTGGGTATTCTGACTCCGATTTTGCGGGATGCCAAGATAGTAGACGATCTACTTCGGGCTATGTTTTTCTGTTAGATGGTGGTGCGGTTTCTTGGCGTTATGCCAAGCAAAACCTTGTAGCTTCATCCACCATGGCAATAGAATATATAGCATGTTATGAGGCATCACTTCAATCATCATGGTTGAAAAATTTTGTCACTGGGTTGCGGATTGTGGAAAGGATTGAAAGACCACTGAAGTTATACTGTGACAATAAATCAGCCGTGTTGTTCTCCAACAACAATAGGAGTTCGACAAAGTCGAAACACAACGACATTAAGTTCCTAGTTGTTAAAGAGAAGGTACAAAGTGGACAGCTTTCCATAGAACATTTAGGCACTAACTCCATGATTGCAGATCCTCTTACAAAGGCTATCA
>NC_032015.1:13488730-13499691 GCF_001865875.1 Lupinus angustifolius | reverse complement strand
TTAAGTAATTAATTTGGTGGCTAAGGGCATATGTGTCATGAAATAATAATAAGTGTAGATACCTTCAGGCAATTTCTGATTTGATGAAGGGACTGAATCAGAATTACTGGAACTAAAGTAGTAACCACTACGGGGTTACTTTTATGAGTTATAGTCCCCATTTGTAGAGCAACGGGTTTTCAAGTGTAAGGTTAAGGAGAATAAAGGTGGATTAGGATAGTGTTATCCATAAGGACAAACACTATCAAGTCATCCACATATAAGGAACCATAAGGTTACATCTCCTAAGGCTAAGCATCACTCTCCCTAACACACACTTTCAAGAAACTAAGGTATTCTCTCATTCCCCTCTAGAGAGAACTAAAGGAAAACCATTCGGTGCTCTATCATCTGGAAGATCATCGCACCCTCATACCTTCGAGATTTCGGAAATGGCTCAACAAGGTATGCTCTTCATCTTCACCATGAACTCATTTGGGGTTTCTTCGGTCTGGACCATAGTTGTTCCATTTGGGTTTATGTATGGGCATAAACATTAGATTGTGGGAACAAAGCCATGGTTATAAGGACTTCCGTGTTTCATCTATGGATTTCGGATGAAGATATTCTCCAACAGACTATTCTTAGTTACTTTCATGCAATAAAAAAATTTCTTCTTCTTTACCTTACCCTATTACTTTTTTCTAATTCAATTGACATTTAATGTACACATTTCATATTTGACATCACAATAAATAACATGTCAAAGACTCAAGGTCACCATCGTAGACTTGTGATTATTTTATATATTCTAGAAAGTCCTAAGATGATTGCCTAGTTATGAGTCTAGGTTAGGTAAACCTTGGGTGGAAGTTTTACAAGAGGTTAAAATGAATCTATATACAATGAGGCATAACATCCAAACATATATAATAAGTAAAATCATGCATAAGCATTAAGCATACATGGTTTTTGCGCATAAAAGTATTATCTATTTCAAAATCATTTATTGCATGTTCATATATCATATAGAAAGTTTACCATGCATTAATGAAAAACATTTTAATATATATTAAGCGATTATAAAGATTAATAATTGATTATGTCACGTGGAAATCCGTTAATCGATTAAGGATTGGTGTAATCGATTAAAGGAGTTACATTAGCTAACTACCTAGGATTTCTGGCTTGTTAATCGATTAAGCCATTACAGAAAAACAATTTTGCATGTCATGTTAATCTATTAAGTTATTAGATAATCAATAAATGACAGGTATAAACAATTTCATATAAAAGCTGTATTTTCAGCCCATGTGCATAACATTCATTAGAAAAAAGAAAACCATGATTCTAAGTTCAGAAATTTCATTTCATCTTGCTTATTCTCTAAGCAAAGAATAGTTTGAAATCTTTCATAGTTTTCATGAGAGAAAAGAGGGGAAAACCTTTTCTAAGAGTGCTTTAGTTTCATACATTGAAAAACCATTGCCTCACATCACATTTAGTTTTAGGCTTCTTGTGAGAGTTATATAGAGGTTTTTAGAGCTGAGTTTAGAGATAATATCAACACAATAAGTGTGCATCAATAACTCAGCAAATAGTTTGTAATTCAAGAAAGTGTTCTCTTGGTGTGTTAGTATCACCGGGAAAAGAGAATTTGTGTCTTCACGAGGACAAGAAGTCTTGGATAGAGCGAGACATCCGATGGGGCCAAAATCACAAAAGGTGTGGGTATCCGAGTAGGCGAGTTGAGAGATCAAACCGAGAGAGTAGGCTCAACATATCTGAGAAGGAAGTTCTTGCTAGGTGTATTAGATATGTGATTGTATAAAACAATTATATTCCATAGTGAAGAAAATCTCCCGAGATCAGAAGGGGAGGCTTGGATGTAGTTTACAACTGGACCCCGCAAACGAACCAGGATAAAAATCCCTGAGCATTCTTCTTTTCCCTATCTCTTTTACATTTCAGTTTTTAATGATTCCTGAAGTTTTTAATTTCTGTGATTTGTGCTTACTGTTCATAATATGTTTTAAAATCAAGAATCAAATTAGGGTCATAAAGATTGATAATCACCATTGATTGCTTTACAAGAAATCAGTTTTTCTAGAATAACGAGAATCAGTATAATCGATTAAGGTTGCTAATAACTGATTAACTAGAGCTGTAAATAATCGATTAACAAGGTTAATAATCGATTAACAGTAGTGACTTTTTGTTTTGCGTATTTTTCGGAAAAGCGGAACTAGTGATCTGCAACACATACTCACCCCTCAAGGTGTGTTTTACCTTGCTGATATCCAATAATTTAAATGTTGAATTTAAAAGCATGTAAGGATAGTAGATTTGACATCGAAAATATTATACTGGTTCATGTCAAAATTGATTCTACGTCTAGTCCCTTGGTTGGTTTGAGGATTTTCACTAATGAAAATATCGATTGATACAAATAAATCAGAAAAGACTACCTTTAAAACACTAATAGTAATATAAAAGGGGGTGAATAAGGTATGCAACCATTTTAAACTTTCTAGATAGTAACTCATAATTTTCAACTAAAGTAGAAACTTAGAGAATAATAGTTACAGAAATATAAAAGAGATAAGGATAGAGAGATTCATACAAAGATGTATATTTGTTTATCTTCTTCAACTGAAAGTTATGTCTAATCCCTTTTTTTGAATCAAGGAATTTCCACAAGAAAGTATACAACTTTCATAATAGATAATCAATCACAAAAACCTATGTGATTTTTTATTTTATGGAGTACAAGAAGACTTTTGTGAATGGCTTAGTGCGAAGAAGATATTTCTCCTGACCTTGGCGCAGTTTTGATGAAGATACCAATATCACAAAAAGAAGAATAAGGAAGAAGAAGTTGAAGGCTAAGAAGAAAAAGCTTCTTAAGATCATGATGTATTAGAGTCTTCTAAGATAAGTACTTCATTTCCTAAGTCTTGTTATTAAGTTTAACCAAATGCTCATAGGTATAACCTTTTTTAAAATTATTTTTAACTTTGAATTAAAATGAACTAAATTTTCAAAAAACTAAGTAATATGTTACTTAACCTGAGTAATGAATTACTGGACCTAAGTAACAAGTTACTGGAACTAAGGAATGGTTTACTAGAACCAAGTAATGAGTTATTGGGACTCAGTAATAAATTACCAATACTGAATAATAAGTTACCAAGAAATTTCTACACAGAGTAATCGATTAGTCATAGGAGTAACGAATTACTCATTCCGGCAGAAACTTTGGGTAATCGGTTACTAAGAGTTGTTACACCAGATTTTCAAATCCAAACTGAAATGTACAACTTAACTCAAAACAAATGGACGTCATTGTGATCGACTTCTACCTTCACGTATAGATATGATGGATGGTTGGAAGCATATTCAAAGGAACCAATACATTCAAATTTGTACCAACACTTTCACACAAATTTCTAATCACTCTTGCAAGCAACTTGGGAAAGTATGAAAGTGCATAAATTTACTTAAGACTTTTATGAAAAATGAAGAAAGACTTTGCAATTGAAAGTTCTTGCATAAGTGTTATGAAAGTGTTGTTTTGTTTTCAGAAACCTAGGATGTCATATACAAAGTTGAAAAGGGGTTCCAATTTCCATTACATGAGGTATGAAACACTTGAGAATATACTCATACATTTGGGCTTGTGTTCATTGAGTTTCATATTCAAAAATACACTTCAAGCACAGAGTAGTCGGTTACTGGCATGTGGTAGTCGGTTATTGGACCTTACTGTCCACTAGGCTATCAATTAGCTACTTCAGTAATTAATTACTAGAAACTTTTGTCTACTTCAGTAATTAGTTATTGGATCTTACTCTATTTCAAGTAATTGGTACTCTCTTTCAAGTAACTTGTTACTCTGCTTTAAGATGTTACACTATTTCAAGTAACATATTACTTGGTTTTATAAAAAAATCTTTTTTTTAAAACCTTTTTATAATTTTCCACCCCTTTAAAACTTTGGAAAAAAATACAATATTCATAAGCTTTATAGAATATCAAAATTAAAAGGAACTATTAAGTTAAGACCTTATATTATAAAATAATAAAAGCTTATTGAATAACTTGTGCTTTCCAATATAGAAGATCTTTAACCTTTTTCTTCTTTATTGATGTTGATGTCTTCATCAAAACCTAAACAAGGTTAAGAAGATGCTCTTCTTCACATACCGTGTCTCTTTTCATCAGCTTGGCCGTAATTGATTCACCATAACCTCCTAGCTTCTATGTATCTTATTGCGATCTCTCTCCCCTAGATAAAGAATCTCTCACCCATAATCTTTTACCTTTCTTTCTTTGACAAAATAGCAAATGAACTTTGTTATCAGATGAACACCTTTCTATGTAGAAAACAACAAGAAACTAGATCTAAAAGACTTCACTATAATCTCTAATCAATTTGAAAGACTAAGACCATAAGAACATAAGGATTAGAGAAGATGACAAGAAAGAACAATTAAAAATGAATATGATGAGCTATATTTTTCTTGAAGATTCCATGAGATTTCTTGATTTGAAAAATTAGAACTAAACTAAAACTAATTACTCTATGAATCTTGAAGACCAAATAAGTTATATTTTTCTTTTTTTTTTAAAGTATCAGATCATCGATTAAGCCTAAGTCATAATCAATTATTGGTTAATGAATCTTCATAATTAATTATACTTATTGGATAATCAATTAATTTCAATTCAGAATTATTTCTTCAAAAATGTAAATTTCATTTTCTACAATTACTAATTGATTACTTGAGGTAAAACTTAGAAATTAAGTTCAACCACCATCTCTATCACCACATGCAATGATCCAAATTTATAAATTGATAGAGATACAAAAACCTATAGAGCTCTACTCATCATAACATCTTAGACCTATGCAATCTAAAGTCGGATGTGAAAGTAAGAGTAGTTTCGGTTTCCTCTTGAGTCATGTATGTCACGATACGTTGTCTTATAAAGTGTTGTCTTCATCAAAACTAAGATGCACATTTAAGCTTTTAGTCTCTCCATTGTGATTATCACAAACTACTATGTTAATTTCTTAAGGACATTAAAGGTTTCGATATAAATGATTCTTCAAAAATGTTTAAGTCCCCCCACAAGAGAATCTCATTTGAAATTCAATACGTGAAGCTTCAAATATCATATCCTAAAAATCTAAAATCAAAGGCATACACTTTCTTCCAATTTTGACATGATAAAAAAGAAATAATGAAATACATATATGCCAAATGTCAAGAATATGAGAAATAATCAGTATAGGATTCAAATGAATATCATAACGTGCAATATAATCCAAATACATTAGGGTAATATATATGACGCTCTTCCTTACGGTCAAACTTCTAATACAACTTACCATTTCTATGCCTTTCAATATCCATTTTATACAAGGTTTGATACTTCAACTTCTTTGTCTTTCTAGAATTCGGTTGACTAACCCGTCCACAAACATCAATCCCAAAATGATCAACAATACGGGAAATGAAGATGAACTATGGTAATCGAGAATTCTCCTCTTTATGCCTTTCCACCATATGCTCAAGAAGTACATGTGGCCAGAGAATGAGAAAATCAATTTGATGGCATAGACAAACATAAGATCAGAAATACTAGGTTGGCCATGATTGTGGGTTCTGGGAATCAGAATGTAGACTACGATATAATGAATATGGTGTTCCTTCATCATGTGCAAACAAGACTTATACATGAGCATATGGTCAAATTTAGACCAATTCACATTTCCACAATCACTAGGTAACATACCATCAAAGGTCGAACCACAAAGAACCTCAAATACCTCCTGTTTGAGTATAATCTTGTGTCTGAGCACAATGGTAACCCATACATTTCCTCTTTTTTTATATTGGGGTAGAATTCCTTGACCAACCTAGGATCATTTTTGCCATGAAATTGGAAAAACAAATTCAAGCACTTGAGTAGCAAGAGCGTTTAGGAAGTCGAATCCCTTTTGCAATAGCCATTGCATGTTACAAAAACCTATGCATCTAAAGAGCACGATCCACGAACATTGACATGTGCTTTTCTTGGCTTTCTATATATAATGCTTGGCTTTGCATCCCTTTTGTAATAACATACCTAGATGGACCTTTAAAGGGTGTTGAACGAGATGGATCCTTCTTGGTGGAGAATAGGTATACACAACTATTGTTTTTGACCCTCTTTCCTTGTTCATCACTGATTTTTATTGAAAAGAGAAGGGTTTGATGAAAAAGAGGGGATTTGAGAATAAGGAAGAAAAACCGGATTTAAGATGGAAGGAGGCACAAGATGCACTACTTCAAATAATTGAGAACTAGAACTCATGACTAGAGTGTTTGAGGGAGAGAGTTTGAGTTTTTGAGATTGGAGAAAATGGGGTTTTAGTAGCAACACTATCGCAGTCTAACTGACATTTAATCGATTGAGATTAAGTTATAGATGACTAAATACAACCCTCATACTTAGTGTGGTCTATGGAGGGTAAAAATATGCAACCTCACCTCCGCATGCGAAGAGAATATTTCGAAGATTTTAATCGTGACCTCATAGTCACTAACTAACAATTGCATAGAAAAAAATTGAAGTCATCAAAGTTAATTAGGTCGCATGATTTTCATCAAGTGTTCCTCGTTCTCCTCATATAAAAAAGAATATATCCCTAGGAAGTGGTTTTTTAAATATGTCGACCAACTACACCAATGTCTTAACAAACTCAATATATCAATCTCCTTTTTTCACATGATTTCTAATTTCAATATACTCAGTCTTTGAATGTAATATAGGATTCTTTGTTAGGTTATTTGTACTTGTATTGTCATACTACATAGGTATATGATCAAGTTTAAGACCATAATCAAGCAATTTTTGTTTCTTTCAAAGGATTTGAACATAATAACTACTAGAATTTATGTATTTTCCTTCTGTTGTTGACAAACTAAAACATGTTTGCTTTTTACATGATCGTTGGTGCTTTTCTATTAAGTTTATATCCAACAAAGTCTAAATAAGAATAACCAATAAGCGCAAGATTTTTATCATTTGGATTCCAAAAATCCATATTTTTTCCTTTTAAATATTTCTAAATCATTTTAGTGACATTTAAGTGTGATTCTTTAGTATTTGATTGATATTTAGTATACATATACACACTAAAAGTATTATCAGGTATATTAGAAGTTAAGTACGACAATGAACCAATTAAATCACAACACATTGTTACCTCAAACATTCACCATATCAAACATCTTTAATATCTCTTTACAATACTTGACTTGATTGATGAATATTCAATTATCCATTTGATAAATTTGAAGTCCCAAGAATAATTTCAACTCACCACATCTCAAATATCTAGTCATGAGCTTTGAAATGTTTTTTGCATAAACTTTTATTAGTTGCACCAAAGATGATATCATCGACATAAATTTTAACTAAAAATATATCATGCAAATTTATATGAATGAATACATTTATGCCAACTTTCCCTTTTCAAAGCCTTTATCAAAGAGAATTTTACTTAGCCTATAATATCACACTATTTGGGCTTGTTTTAGTCCATATAATTTGGGCTTGTTTTAGTCCATATAACCTTCTTGTGTAACGACTCTTAGTAATCGATTATAGCATCAACGTAATCGATTACCCAAACATTCTGTCCAATTGAGTAATCGATTACCACACTGTGTAGTCGTTACTCTCGTATATTGTAACCATATAATTTATTACTCAAAGGGAGTAATCGATTACCTTGTTTAGATTTTGTTGGATAACTCATTTTTCACTCATGTAACCTGTTACTTAGTTCCGGTAACCTGTTACTTAGTCTCAGTAACCTGTTACTTAGATCCAATAACCTGTTACATTGTATTTTGAAAATTGTTTTCATTTATACTTGTAGTTTTCAATTTTATTTTAAAAATATTTTTGAGCATTACTGCTAATTGTATATTATAGAGTATAAAGATAGAAGTACCTATAGACTTAGATTCTAAATTCCTTCAAGCTTTATCTTCATTGTCTTCATAAGTATTCTTCCATTTCTTCTTTATGTGATGTTGGTGTCTTCATCAAAACTATGTCAAGGTCAGGAGCAAGATCTTCTTCACAATCTCCCCAATTTTGATGATGACACACCAATATCTTCTTGACAGGGTAGTTTTCTAAGAGTAGCAAACTTTGTGACATATTGACACGACTTGAGTATGTTGCCCCTATTTTGTATGTTCCCTCTTTGATTTGGAGTTATGTGCGTGAAAGAATTTTAGATAGAAAATACACTCTCTCAGCTTTTCTCCCCCTTTTGACTTCATCAAAAAGAAGAAAAGTGAAGAGTCCAACACACACGATATGTATATAGCAAACAAAAATTTAACATAGCATAGGATAAAACTAAAAATATGTTCATACATTGTTCAAATAACCAAAACATAAAAAAAATGTCAACAATCACGTAAAATTACAAAGAGAAACCTAGACATCAATTATTCTAAGACTCAGGCTGAGTACTATCGTCATCATGATCCATGTTGTTGATCTTATAGGATAAACGCTGAAGTTCAACTTGAACTTGTTGATTCTGAGCATCAAGAACATCCATCCAATTAGAGATGTAGCCTCGAAGATAGAATAATTCGTCCATGATCATATGATTGGTAGACATGGTAGTAGACACGAAATTAAGAAGGTTAAGGTTCAGGAGGGTTAATAGAGACATTTGCAGTTGGATCAGTAGGTGCAGCCTGTTTATCCCTTGATGCTTATAGATTCCATCAATTTGGTCTCGAAATAAACCCATTTTGTGGATCACATCCACATCGATCTTACTATCTGATAAGTGCCAAACATACCTAAATTTCATACACTTTTATGGCACTTATCTTACTCATAATTGAGAAAAACCAACTTAAAAAAACAATACTTTTTGGATAAAATATCACAATCTTGTATATTTGTGTTTGTGTTTCTCTTTAATGTGTTTTGTAGGATTTAGAAAGAAAAAGAAAAGAGAATAAAGACTCATAGTCCAAGAAGAAAAAGAAGTCAAACTCAAGGTGCTCAAGTAGGCAGCTTAGAGTGGACCAAGCTACGTTGAGCTAACCTGGACACTAGCCTGGCACGGTCAAACCCAACCTGGCTCAGTTAAACCAACCTGACACAGACCAAGTTGCTCAAGCAGGCAGCTTAGTAGACCTACTTGACCGCTCAGCCTAGCAACAGACAAAGTCTAACACGATCAAAATACAAGCTTGGCACGGTCAAACACAAGCCTGGCACACGCCCAAGCTGCTCAAGCAGGTAGCTCAACGGTGAACCAGACACCTGACTAGGTCAACAAGCACCAAGCCACGTCTTAGTCAGCATGATCAAAGCTGCTCAAGTAGGCAACTTAGTGTTAGGTATTAGTGGTTACAATACACCTAGAAGGGGGGGTTGAATAGGTGTAGCGGTTAGAATATCCACTTTTCGAAAATCAACACTTAATGCTGAATCACCCCTATTTAATCGATTAAAAGAATGTGGATAATCGATTAACGGATTTGATTTAATCGATTAAAACAGAAACAGTAAGCTTATGCAGATTCGATTACTTGCACGACAATTAACCGATAATGAAATTAACACACAAAGCTTACAGAATTATCAGAGTATTAACAGTATAGCAAATATACATATAATAGCAATTAATTCTACTATACAAGTTAACCGATTAAATGCAATAAAGAGAGAGAGACCAGCTAATACCCGCATGAATGACCATACACACTTCCATCCATTATTCCTCATGAGTTTTATCCATGAAAGAGGTCACTTTGGCGACATTTCACTTCAATTGGCTCACTTAAAATAACAGACAACTTAATGGATAACCAAATAATAATCAAAGTTAATGCAAAAAGATACCAAAGCGTCATTAAATCTTAAATTTTTCCAAAAAATAAATTTTCTTGGGCGAGTGTACTCTCGCTTGGGCGAGGGTACTCTCGCTTGGGTGAGGGTTTCGCTTGGGTGAGGGTCTCGCTTGGGCGAGCCTGGTCTCGCTTGAGCGCAATAGAAGATGAAGCTTTTGTTTAATTCTCGCTTGAGCGAGGCACTCTCGCTTGAGCGCAATATAAGTCAATGCTTTTTTTTAGCTCTCGCTGGGGCGAGGCACTCTCGCTTGAGCGCAATAGAAGTCAATGCTTTTGTTCAGCTCTCGCTTGGACGAGGCACTCTCGCTTGAGCATAATAGCAGCCAATGCTTCTGTTCAGCTCTCTCTTGGGCGAGGCACTCTCTCTTGGGCAAGCATGTTCTCGCTTGAGCGAGAGCACTACGGCAGAACACGGACATGGTGGTTTCTGCATCGTTCTTCTCCGAAAAACCACCCAAAAAATCAAGAAATCACCAGGAAAAAAACATTGATTCATTTCGAATCTATATATATTCATATGGAAAAGAATGAATTTCTATCCTAATCAATCCAATTGCATAGATAAATCATCAAACCCTAAATCAATCCAAATTTGGGGAAGAAAACGAAATGCTTCAGAAGACCAAATTTCACATATGAATCATATTAGGGTGGCTCTGATACCAATTGTTGGAAATTTTCCATGAATAATCCTTAGATTGAATGCTGAAATCCTAACGATCAGAGCTTTGTTCCTATAACAAAATGTTTATGCCCATACATAAACCCAAATGGAACAACCCTGATCTAGACCGAAGAAACCCCAATTGATTTCACAGTGAAGAAGAAAAGCATACCTTGATTAGCCATTTGGAATTTCGAAGGTATGTGGATATGATGATCTTCCAGATGATAGAGCCTTATGGTTTTCCTTGTACTTCTCTAGAGGGGAATGAGAAAGCCTAGGAGAGCTTGTGTGATCTAATGGAGAGAGTGAACCTTATTGAATTGTGATGGTGATTTTTTTGTCCTTCTAGATAACTCCTCACAATTCAC
>NC_032015.1:13487753-13488630 GCF_001865875.1 Lupinus angustifolius | reverse complement strand
GACTGTCCCCAAATGTCTTTTGTTTTGTAGTGAATATAGGATGACATCACACACCACTATAATTTGAGTGTGATACTTGTATCATTTTATTCAAGGGGACGAGCATCCTAGTTTATGATATATAATGACACATTATGCTTTCTATGTTTTACATTCCGTATATCCTGTATGTTTTTTGAGTATCTAGAGTGTCAACATCCTAGAAATACCAATTTTAATTTATTTTAAGAAACACTTTTATTAAAATGTGACTTTTTTAACTATTTTGAAAGTAAAAATAAAAGACTTTTTTGCAACATTTTACGAGCATGTAACATTAAAAATTCTACTTGTAAAATTCATAATTGATATTTATATGGGCTATGTATTTAACATCCATTTTTTAATGTTAACCATATCCACATGTCCTACCATTGTTGTCACTACCATTTCAACAAATGCTACTAAAAAAATGGGTCAATATTAGAATTTAATTTAATAAAATTCAAAGTGAGAGTGAGAAGCACATACAGGAAAGTGTAAGTTAAGATAGCAAAAAAATTGAATTGAAAAACAAAGGACACTTGTTGTAAATGTTTATTTTTGGATAGATTAAATATCCAACCAAATAAATATGTTGGATATAACCGATGAATTTGAACTCAACAATTATTAAAATTATACATTTNAACATCCATTTTTTAATGTTAACCATATCCACATGTCCTACCATTGTTGTCACTACCATTTCAACAAATGCTACTAAAAAAATGGGTCAATATTAGAATTTAATTTAATAAAATTGATAGTGAGAGTGAGAAGCACATACAGGAAAGTGTAAGTTAAGATAGCAAAAAAATTGAATTGAAAAGCAAAGGACACTTGTTGTAAATGTTTA
>NC_032015.1:13487264-13487653 GCF_001865875.1 Lupinus angustifolius | reverse complement strand
CAACCAAATAAATATATTGGATATAACCGATGAATTTGAACTCAACAATTATTAAAATTATACATTTGACTACAACCATTTAATTCATTTAAATTTAAATTTTGGATGAATGTTGATGAAATTATTTTTTCATGTATATAGCTGAATTATGATTTTAATTGCTTTGACTATGGTAGGTAAAAGTAATTTTATTTGACTAGATAATCCAGAGAAATGCTCAAGATATTATTATTAGTAATTTATTAATTAGCTATATCACTAATCAGGACTAAAATAATACAATATTAATTAATGTTTCACCAATTGTTTACATGAAATATGAATAGAATTAAAAAAGAAGACATCTAAAATGAATATAGGGTGTGAATACTGATTATTTAACAAATCTG
>NC_032015.1:13485807-13487164 GCF_001865875.1 Lupinus angustifolius | reverse complement strand
AATATGTAATATTTTATTTTAATTAAAATTTTATGTTTCTAAATTGATTAGTACATTTTTAGGTTAGCTAAAGGTTTATCTATCTTACCTAATATTGCATAATATATTGAAACAGTTAATTTTACAAAATAATATATATTAAGAAGTTATAAAACTTGTTAAAATAATCTACTATACTGTTATTATAGTTATTTCTAATTTTCTTACAATATATATATATATATATTAATTTCTACCTACAATATACACTAATAAGTAATAAAACTATTTAAAATAAGTTTCCATTATTATAATAATTTATAGTTTTCTTTATATATACTAGTGGGTTGACATATACTCTACATATTATAAATGTTAAATATAATATATTGTGTTAGATGTCGTCATTTTTTTGGATTGGGTAATTTTTTCAATCTTATTTTTTTAAAATTGATTCAAACATAATTGTCTTGAAGTATATCAATTGATAAGAAAGTACCAGCAGGCCCTCGAAACAATATGTTTTTAAATTTAAAAAAATTGTGAAACAATGAAACTGATGTTCATTCTAAAAATAGAAAGTCATGTTGATTCTAATTATTTGTAAAAACATGATACGTAATTTTATGAGACATATGATGATATGATGAGACATAAATGAAATTGAATAAAATTATATATGTTCAATTACTTACATGTCCTTTAGACATATTTTATATTTATATAGTAGTAAGAGTGTAGCAAAGATATAAAAATTATACTTATTCAATTATATAAACACCAGTTAGGCATGTTTTTCATTTAAGTTTAAAATCTATGTACAGACAGTGTAAATTTTTTTACACTGTCAACACATCATCGAACATTGATTTGTATTATTTTTATTTGAGAATTAAGGGTAGTTAACAAATCAATGATGGATGATTTGCTGACAGTATAAAAAATATTTATATTGTGAGTGTATACATATTAAATCATTTTCGTTTATATAGTAGTATAAATATATATACGATAAACATCAATGATATTTAATTTTTACCTTTAAAGATATATTATATCCAAATGTCCATATTGTTAAATCGTATTGAATAAATGAACTAGTTGTTAAACGTTGGCAAACTCAAAATGATCTGGTTTTGGGTATTGATAGATTGATAATATATTAATTTATTTTCATTATCATGGTAGCTATAACATTTTAGTACATAGCATAAAATCACGAATAATAGTTTCACACGATTTCCTTACCACCCTTATCACAAATACAACGACCTTTTCTACAATAACAACATAATGGAAAAAGTCCTACATGACAAGAACAGTCATTGTCTATTTTACATAGATCCCCTGCATTAATTCCTATTTTTTGATCCACAAC
>NC_032015.1:13483946-13485707 GCF_001865875.1 Lupinus angustifolius | reverse complement strand
ACCTGAAGCAAATACAAAGAGGACGATAAAGAAACATAGAGCAATCAAGGATTTCTTCATACTTTTTCACTATGTTGGTGATTTCTTCTTAAACCAAATTATGTACTTTTATCTTCTATACAATCAAAGTGCGAACTTTTATAGTTGAAAAAAGTATATTATGGATAATTTACTAATTAAAAGATAGTAGTCAATATTGTTGTAATGCTACCCTTTTTCTTTATTCAATTTTTCATAAATAAAATAAAAAATATAGTAATAATAATAAATAATCATATGAAAAATATTGCAATAAATAGACATCCTTTAAAATAATATAAATAACTTTAGTTTTTATTAATTAGCTAATAGCAATTACTAAATAATTAAAATGATATTTTAGATATGTGGTCATTTGAAAGGTTAAGATGATAGTCGTGACTAGTGTTTATATTTTCTTTTTCTCTTCAAGTAGAGATGTGATAACAAGAATTAGTATTACTTCTCCTGTTTATCAAAATGGGAATTACAGTACACAATATTGTTCCTTCTCTTTTATTAACCAATATTTTAAAAAATAATTTAATAAAATCATATTTGCAATATAAATTATATTGAGGCTAAAGGAGGTTTGTGTGAAGTATATATACCCAATTTTATCTAACTCATGTAAAAGTAATAAAAAAAGAGAAACAAATAAACAGAAAATAGAGAAAATCGGGTTGCCTATTAAATTTTCATTTGTGACAGAGATACAAAAATTGACGTGGAAAATAAGACTAACTAAATGATGTTTTTAATTATGCTAGATACTTTTTTTAATTTATTAGTAGTGTATCAAAGAATTTTTCATATTTATTCACTATGGTGGTAAAGTCTTCTATTTAACCTAAGTGTGGATTTTTATCTTCTATTCAACCAAAGTGTGAACTTTTATAGTTGAAAATAGTACATTATGGATAATGTACTAATTAAAAACAAGTGATCAATATTGTTGTATTGCTATCATTTTTCTTTGTTCCATTTTACATAAATAAAAGTAAAAATATGATAACAATAATCAATAATTACATTAAAAAATAATTTATTAAATAAATACTCTTTAAAATAATAATAAATAATTTTGTTTTTATTCTTTAGATAATAACCTAGGAATTAAAATGATATTTGGAATCTTTGAGGAAGATAGCGCACAAGGAATGTTGCCTATTTTCTATTAACCTTTATTTTAAGAATTAATTTAATAAAAAATATTTTACATGATAAACTATACTATGATTTAAGGAATGTCTATCAGGAATGTGAATATCCATTTGTTTCAAAACTACATAAAACAAGAAAAATAGAAGAGAAAAATAAATAGAGTGAAAAGAGAGGAAATATGTTGGCTATTAAATTTTCATTTGTGATAAAGATAAAAAATTGATGTGGAAATAAGACTATACAAATAATTGATATTTGTCAGGCTAGATATATACATTATTATTTAGTAGCATTATATCATTTTAAAATTAAAAAAAACTAATATTTTCATATGATTTAAGTCAAATCAAAATAATGATGGATAATAAATAAATATTTAATCATTCATCAATTGAATCATGAAATTAACTACCAATAAAATAAGTATTGATTTGTGAATGAGACAAAATTTTATAACATAATACAAATAGGTAGTGATTTATTAGTAATATCTCATTTTAAAATCAAAAACTTATTTTAGTTTGATTTAAAACGAAACCAACAAATGGTAGGTGGAAAATAAAAATTTCATATTTGCAA
>NC_032015.1:13483472-13483846 GCF_001865875.1 Lupinus angustifolius | reverse complement strand
ATCGTCATCCTCATCCTCATCCTATCCTCGTCCTCATCCTATCATCATTCTCATTCTCGTCCTCATCCTTTCATCTACCTCATCCTCCTCCTCATCCTCCTCCTCACCCTCCTCATCATCCTATCCTCATTCTCATCCTCATCATCATCCTGATCCTAACCTCATCCTCATCCTCATCCTCATCCTCTTCCTCGTCCTCATCCTATCCTCCTCCTCATCTTCTCCCTCATCCTATCCTTATCCTCATCCTCTCCTCATCCTATCCTCGTCCTCATTCTCGTCCATGAGGACGAGGGTAGGATGAGGATGAGGAAGAGAGTAGGATGATGATGAGAATGAGGATGAGGATGAGGATAGGATGAGAAAGAGGAAGA
>NC_032015.1:13483134-13483372 GCF_001865875.1 Lupinus angustifolius | reverse complement strand
AGGATAAGGATGAGGAAGAGGAGGAGGATAGGATGAGGACGAGAATGAGAATGACGATAGGATGAGGATGAGGATGAGGACGAGAATGAAGATGAGGAGGAGGATGAGGATAGAATGCGGATGAGGATGAGACCGTGGACGAGTATAAGGATAAGGATAGGATGAGGAAGAGGATGAGGATGAGGATAGCATGAGGAAGATGATGAGGATGAGGATGAGGATAAGGATGAGGATGAGG
>NC_032015.1:13482004-13483034 GCF_001865875.1 Lupinus angustifolius | reverse complement strand
TGAGAATGTGGAAGAGGATGAGGATGAGGATGTGGAGCTGGATAGGATGAGGACGAGAATAAGGATGAGGACAAGAATGAGGATGAGGATGAGGATGAGGATAAGATGAGGATGAGGATAGAATGAGGTTGAGGAAGACAATGAGGATAGGATGAGGAGTAGAATGGGGATGAGGATGAGGACGAGGTTAGGATGAGGATGAGAATGTGGAAGAGGATGAGGATAGGATGAGGAGTAGAATGGGGATGAGGATGAGGACGAGGTTAGGATGAGGATGAGAATGTGGAAGAGGATGAGGATAGGATGAGGAGTAGAATGGGGATGAGGATGAGGACGAGGTTAGGATGAGGATGAGAATGTGGAAGAGGATGAGGATAGGATGAGGAGTAGAATGGGGATGAGGATGAGGACGAGGTTAGGATGAGGATGAGAATGTGGAAGAGGATGAGGATAGGATGAGGAGTAGAATGGGGATGAGGATGAGGACGAGGTTAGGATGAGGATGAGAATGTGGAAGAGGATGAGGATAGGATGAGGAGTAGAATGGGGATGAGGATGAGGACGAGGTTAGGATGAGGATGAGAATGTGGAAGAGGATGAGGATAGGATGAGGAGTAGAATGGGGATGAGGATGAGGACGAGGTTAGGATGAGGATGAGAATGTGGAAGAGGATGAGGATAGGATGAGGAGTAGAATGGGGATGAGGATGAGGACGAGGTTAGGATGAGGATGAGAATGTGGAAGAGGATGAGGATAGGATGAGGATGAGGATAAGCATAGGAGGAGGATGAGAATGAGGATAGGATTAAGAGGAGCATAAGGAGAAGGATGAGGAATAGGAAGAGGAAAGGATGAGAACGAGAATGACGATGAGGATGAGGATAGGATGAGGATGAGAATGTGGAAGAGGATGAGGATGAGGACTAGCATGAGGATTTGGATGAGGATAGGATGAGGACGCCAATGAGGATGAGGATAGGATGAGGACGATGAGGAGGATGAGGATAGGATTAGGACGAGCATGAGGAT
>NC_032015.1:13481401-13481904 GCF_001865875.1 Lupinus angustifolius | reverse complement strand
TCCTCATCCTCATCCTTTTCCTCATCCTCATTCTCATCCTCATCCTATCCTCATCCTCCTTCTCGTCCTCACCCTATCCTCCTCCTCATCCTCATCCTATCCTCATTCTCATTCTCCTCCTCATCCTCTTCCTCATCCTCCTCTTCATCCTATCCACATCCTATCCTCATCCTCATCCTCTTCCTCATCCTCGTCCTCATCCTCTTCCTCATCCTATCCTTATCCTCATCCTCATCCTCTTCTACATTCTCATCCTCATCCTATCGTCATGCTCATCCTCGTCCTCATTCGCATCTTATACTCATCCTCATCCTCATCCTCATCCTCATCTTCATCCTCATCCTATACTCATCCTATCGTCATCCTCATCCTCATCCTATCCTCATCCTAGTCCTATCGTCATTCTCATTCTCGTCCTCATCCTTTTATCTACCTCATCCTCATCCTCATCCTCCTCCTCACCCTCCTCTTCATCCTATCCTCATTCTCATCCTCCTCCTATC
>NC_032015.1:13480268-13481301 GCF_001865875.1 Lupinus angustifolius | reverse complement strand
AGGATGAGGAAGAGGATGAGGATGAGGATAGGATGAGGATGAGAATGTGGATGAGGATAAGGATAGAATGAGGAGGAGGAGGACGATAAGGAAGAGGCTGAGAGTGAGGATAGGAGGAGGATAGGATGAGGATAGGAAGAGGACCAGGATGGGGATAGGATGAGGATGAGAATGTGGAGAATGAGGATAAGGATAGGAGGAGGAGGATGAGCAAGAGGATGAGCAAGAGGATGAGCAAGAGGATGAGCAAGAGGATGAGCAAGAGGATGAGCAAGAGGATGAGCAAGAGGATGAGCAAGAGGATGAGCAAGAGGATGAGCAAGAGGATGAGCAAGAGGATGAGCAAGAGGATGAGCAAGAGGATGAGCAAGAGGATGAGCAAGAGGATGAGCAAGAGGATGAGCAAGAGGATGAGCAAGAGGATGAGCAAGAGGATGAGCAAGAGGATGAGCAAGAGGATGAGCAAGAGGATGAGCAAGAGGATGAGCAAGAGGATGAGCAAGAGGATGAGCAAGAGGATGAGCAAGAGGATGAGCAAGAGGATGAGCAAGAGGATGAGCAAGAGGATGAGCAAGAGGATGAGCAAGAGGATGAGCAAGAGGATGAGCAAGAGGATGAGCAAGAGGATGAGCAAGAGGATGAGCAAGAGGATGAGCAAGAGGATGAGCAAGAGGATGAGCAAGAGGATGAGCAAGAGGATGAGCAAGAGGATGAGCAAGAGGATGAGCAAGAGGATGAGCAAGAGGATGAGCAAGAGGATGAGCAAGAGGATGAGCAAGAGGATGAGCAAGAGGATGAGGACGAGAATGAGGATAGGATGAGGATGAGGAAGAGGATAAGGATAAGGAGGATGATATGATGAGGACGAGAATGAGAATGAGGACGAGAGTGAGAATGGGGACAGAATGAGAACGAGGATAGGATGAGGAGGAGGAGGAGGAAGAGGATGAGGATGAGGATGAGGATAAGGATGAGAGTGAGGATAGGATTAGGATTAGGATGAGGATGAGGATGAGGATAGGAAGAGGACGAG
>NC_032015.1:13477926-13480168 GCF_001865875.1 Lupinus angustifolius | reverse complement strand
AGAATGAGGATGAGGAGGAGGATGATGATGAGGATAGGATGAGGACGTGAATGAGGATGAAGATCAGGATAAGATGAGGATTAAGATAGGATTAAGATAGGATGAGGAAAAGGATGTGGATGAGGATAGGATGAGGATGAGGATAGGATGAGGACGAGAATGAGGATGAGGATAGGATGAGGATGAGGATAGGATGAGGACGAGAATGAGGATGAGGATAGGATGAGGATGAGGATAGGATGAGGACGAGAATGAGGATGAGGATAGGATGAGGATGAGGATAGGATGAGGACGAGAATGAGGATGAGGATAGGATGAGGATGAGGATAGGATGAGGACGAGAATGAGGATGAGGATAGGATGAGGATGAGGATAGGATGAGGACGAGAATGAGGATGAGGATAGGATGAGGATGAGGATAGGATGAGGACGAGAATGAGGATGAGGATAGGATGAGGATGAGGATAGGATGAGGACGAGAATGAGGATGAGGATAGGATGAGGATGAGGATAGGATGAGGACGAGAATGAGGATGAGGATAGGATGAGGATGAGGATAGGATGAGGACGAGAATGAGGATGAGGATAGGATGAGGATGAGGATAGGATGAGGACGAGAATGAGGATGAGGATAGGATGAGGATGAGGATAGGATGAGGACGAGAATGAGGATGAGGATAGGATGAGGATGAGGATAGGATGAGGACGAGAATGAGGATGAGGATAGGATGAGGATGAGGATAGGATGAGGACGAGAATGAGGATGAGGATAGGATGAGGATGAGGATAGGATGAGGACGAGAATGAGGATGAGGATAGGATGAGGATGAGGATAGGATGAGGACGAGAATGAGGATGAGGATAGGATGAGGATGAGGATAGGATGAGGACGAGAATGAGGATGAGGATAGGATGAGGATGAGGATAGGATGAGGACGAGAATGAGGATGAGGATAGGATGAGGATGAGGATAGGATGAGGACGAGAATGAGGATGAGGATAGGATGAGGATGAGGATAGGATGAGGACGAGAATGAGGATGAGGATAGGATGAGGATGAGGATAGGATGAGGACGAGAATGAGGATGAGGATAGGATGAGGATGAGGATAGGATGAGGACGAGAATGAGGATGAGGATAGGATGAGGATGAGGATAGGATGAGGACGAGAATGAGGATGAGGATAGGATGAGGATGAGGATAGGATGAGGACGAGAATGAGGATGAGGATAGGATGAGGATGAGGATAGGATGAGGACGAGAATGAGGATGAGGATAGGATGAGGATGAGGATAGGATGAGGACGAGAATGAGGATGAGGATAGGATGAGGATGAGGATAGGATGAGGACGAGAATGAGGATGAGGATAGGATGAGGATGAGGATAGGATGAGGACGAGAATGAGGATGAGGATAGGATGAGGATGAGGATAGGATGAGGACGAGAATGAGGATGAGGATAGGATGAGGATGAGGATAGGATGAGGACGAGAATGAGGATGAGGATAGGATGAGGATGAGGATAGGATGAGGACGAGAATGAGGATGAGGATAGGATGAGGATGAGGATAGGATGAGGACGAGAATGAGGATGAGGATAGGATGAGGATGAGGATAGGATGAGGACGAGAATGAGGATGAGGATAGGATGAGGATGAGGATAGGATGAGGACGAGAATGAGGATGAGGATAGGATGAGGATGAGGATAGGATGAGGACGAGAATGAGGATGAGGATAGGATGAGGATGAGGATAGGATGAGGACGAGAATGAGGATGAGGATAGGATGAGGATGAGGATAGGATGAGGACGAGAATGAGGATGAGGATAGGATGAGGATGAGGATAGGATGAGGACGAGAATGAGGATGAGGATAGGATGAGGATGAGGATAGGATGAGGACGAGAATGAGGATGAGGACGAGGATGAGGATGAGGATGAGGACGAGAATGAGAGTCAGGATAGGATGAGGACGAGAATGAGAGTCAGGATAGGATGAGGATGAGGATGAGGATAGGATGAGGATGAGCATGTGGAAGAGGATGAGGATGAGGAAAATGATGAGGACGAGGATGAGGATGAGGAAGAGGATAAGGACGACGAGGATGAGGATAAAAGGAGGATGAGAATGAGGATGAGGATAAGATGAGGATGAGGATGAGCAAGAGTATGAGGACGAGAATGAGGATGAGGATGAGGATAGGATCGAGATGAGGATGCGAATGAGGAAGAGGATAGGATG
>NC_032015.1:13475401-13477826 GCF_001865875.1 Lupinus angustifolius | reverse complement strand
CATCGGCCACAGTATTGGCCTTTCCCTTTTTATGTTTTATAACATAAGGGAACTGTTCCAGAAATTCAACCCATTTGGCATGTCCTTTATTCAACTTACCTTGCCCCTCGAGGTATTTTAGTGACTCATGGTCACTATGTATGACAAACTACTTAGGGAGGAGGTAGTGCTGCCATGTTTGTAATGCCCTTACCAAGGCATGCAACTCCTTATCATAGGTGGAATAGTTCAGCATGGGTCCACCTAACTTTTCACTGAAATAGGCCACAGGGTGGCCTTCCTGCATCTTCCTCAAGGATTATGCAATGAATGGGCTTGGTCTCTTTGCTGGCCTTTGTTGATTCTACCACTTCTCCTACTAGTTGATTGAGAGTTTGAAGTGCCTTCTTGGATTTGGACTGGATCATGGGCCCTCCTAGGCCTCTTAGCTCTTCTTCATTGATGGGCCTTGGTGGGTTCATATCATCCCCTCCTTCTTGGAGTGAATTCGACCTCGAATCAAAGTCTTCATCACCTGCATAAAAAAAAGAAAGGTCAGCAACATTAAATGTGGCACTAATATTGCCATACTCACCTGGTAAGTCCAATTTGTAGGCATTATTGTTGATTCTTCCTAAGACACGAAATGGGCCCTCCCCCTTGGGCCGTGGTGTAGACCTCCTTCGAGCATGAGAGCTCTCCTTTCTCATATGGACCTTGACCCAATCTCCTGGATCAAACATTATTGCTCCTCGCCTATTGTTTTCTTGTTTGGCATGACTTTTTGTCTTCTTTTTAATTTTCGAGTTGACTTGCTCATGTAGTTTCTTCCCCCCATTTGGTATCTCCTTGGGAAATATATCATCGGATACCTGCAGAAAATCTTTAACAAAAATAGGCAGCCCAATATCATTAGTAGTGTTAGTGTTTAAACGAAATTTCCTACAATGGAGTAGGTACATGGGTGGCTTAGACAGCAAAGCACCCTTTATCTCCCCTTTTGAGACTAGAAAACTTTCTTTTTTTTTCTTTTCATCTTTCTCTTTTTTTTCATTTTTCTTTTCTTCTTCTTTTTCATTTTCTTTTTTCTTTGGATCATCTCTTTCTTTTTCTTTTTGCTCTTTCTTTTCTTGATCCATTTTTTTTTTCAATTTTTTTTTATCTTCACCCACTTGTTTTGGGGACAAGGGTGAAAGTACAATTTTTCGATCTCGATGTACAAGAGTATATTTATTGGAAAATCCATCATGTATGGCTTTCCGGTCATATTGCCAAGGCCTACCAAGCAGCATATGGCTAGCCTCCATTGTGACTACGTCACACATCACTGTATCTTCATACTTCCCTATTGAGAATGGAACCTCCGCTTGCTGGTTTACTACCATCTCTCCAACCTCACTGAGCCATTGTAGTCGATAAGGATTTGGGTGGGTCCTTGTCACAAGGTTTAGTTTGGTCACTAACCTTGTGCTCACCACGTTGGTACAACTACCACCATCAATAATGAGGGAACAAATGTTTCCAGCCACCAAGCATCTCGTATGGAAGACGTTCTCCCTCTGACCCTCCTCCTTTTCCTTCACTTGACTCCCTAAGAGCCTCCGCACCATGAGTAGGTCACCTTCAGGTATCATAACATCTCCATCACTATCTTCCTCACTTGAAGTCTCAGATTGAGATTCCACTACTCCATTTTTCACCAGCATGGTCCTCTTGGTTGGACACTGAGAAGCAATGTGTCCATGCCCAAGACATTTGAAGCACTTGACCTCCCTACTTCTATTTGTGGCCTCCCCAACCTTCTTTCCTTGTGAGGTACTCACGACCTCCTTGGTTGTGGTATCCTCCTTTTTGGATTGGTCCTTCCAGCCTGAAGTTTGAAACTTTGTTGTAGAGGAGTATTTAGATTTCCTCCTCTTTAATTGTTGCTCTACCTTCATGGCCTTTTGTACTAGGTCCTCCAATTCTACATAGGGTTGCAGCTCCACCACATCCTGGATGTCCTGATTGAGTCCATGAAGGAACCGTGCCATAGTGGCCTCACGATCCTCATGGAGGTTAGATCTCAAAAGAGCCAACTCCATCTCTTTAAAGTACTCGTCTACAGACTTGGTACCTTGGGTAAGCCGCTGAAGTTTGTTATGGATATCCCGTTGAAAGGATGCCGGAACAAACCTCTTTCGCATTATTACCTTCATCTCATCCCAATTGTCTACTGGTTCAGCACCGCATCTCCTCCTCTCTTTTTGAAGTTGATTCCACCAGACCATAGCATACTCCTTGAACTCGAGGGATGCCACCTTGACTTTCTTTTCTTCGGTATTGTTGTGACATTCGAACACTTGTTCGATTTTGAGTTCCCACTCCAAGTAAGCCTCAGGGTTATTCATCCCCATGAATGTAGGGATTTTAACCTTGATGCCTTCCAACCGATCATCTCTCCTAT
>NC_032015.1:13474953-13475301 GCF_001865875.1 Lupinus angustifolius | reverse complement strand
CCTCATCTTCATCCTCATCCTCATCCTATACTCATCCTATACTCATCCTATCCTCATCCTCATCCTATCCTCATCCTCATCCTATACTCATCCTATACTCATCCTATCCTTGTCCTCATCCTCATCCTATCCTACTCGTCATCCTCATCCTCATCCTCCACCTATCCTCGTCCTTATCCTCCTCCTATCCTCATCCTCGTCCTCTTCCTCATCCTCATCCTCATCCTCATCCTCATCCTCATCTTCATCTGCATGCTTATCCTCATCCTCATCCTCGTCCTCATACCCTACCTCACCCTCATCCTCATCCTATGCTCATCCTCATCCTATCCTCATCCTCGTCCCCAT
>NC_032015.1:13474460-13474853 GCF_001865875.1 Lupinus angustifolius | reverse complement strand
TCCTTCTCGTCCTCATCCTATCCTCGTCCTCATCCTCATCTAGCCTCATCCTCATCCTCATCCTCATCCTCATTCTCGTCCTGGTCCTCATCCTCATCCTCCTCCTCATCCTATCCTCATCCTCGTCCTCATCCTATCTTCATCGTCATTCTCATCGTCATCCTATCCTCATCCTCATCCTATCCTCATCTCCATCATCTTCCTCATCCTCCTCCTATCATCATCCTCCTCCTATCCTCATCCTCAACCTCATCCTATCCTCGTACTCATCCTCATCCTCATCCTCCTCCCCATCCTCATCCTCATCCTCTTCCTCATCCTCATTCTACTCCTCATCCTATACTCATCCTCGTCCTCAACCTATCCTCATCCTCATTCTCCTCCTCATCCTAT
>NC_032015.1:13473261-13474360 GCF_001865875.1 Lupinus angustifolius | reverse complement strand
TCCTCATCCTATCCTCATTCTCATTCTCGTCCTCATCATATCCTCATCCTCATTCTCGTCCTCATCCTATCCTCATCCTCTTCTTCATCATCATTCTCGTCCTCATCCTATCCTTATCCTCATCCTCTTCCTCATCCTTACCTCTTCCTCATCCTCATCCTCATCCCGATCTTATACTCATCCTCATCCTATCCTCATCCTCGTTCTCATCCTATCCTCATCCTCGTCCTCATCCTATCCTCATCCTCATTCTCGTCCTCATACTTATTCTCATCCTCATCCTCATCCACATCCCAATTCTTATCCTCATCCTATCTACATCCTCTTCCTATCCTCAACCTCGTCCTCCTCCTATCTTCATCCTCGTCCTCCTCCTATCCTCATCCTTGTCCCCATCCTTATCCTCGTCCTCATGCTCCTCCTCCTCCTCATCCTCATCCTCATCTTCATCCTCATCCTCATCCTCCTCCTCATCCTCATCCTCATCCTCATCCTCATCCTCCTCCTCATCTTCATCGCAATCCTATACTCATCCTATCCTCCTCCTCATCCTATCCTACTCGTCACCCTCATCCTCATCCTCCTCCTATCCTCATCCTTATCCTTCTCCATCATCCTCATCCTCATCTTCATCCTCAGCCTATACTCATCCTATCCTCATCCTCATCCTCATGCTCATCCTCATCTTCATGCTTATCCTCATCCTCATGCTCATTCCCATCCTCATCCCCTTCCTCATCCTCATCCTCATCCTAATCCACTTCCTCATCCTATTCTCATCCTCATCCTATCCTCATCCTTGTCCTCGTCCTATCCTATCCTCATCCTCATCCTATCCTCCTCATCCTAACATCATCCATATTCTCGTACTCATGCTATCCTCGTCCCCATCCTCTTCCACTTCCTATCGTCATCCTCATCCTATTCTCATCCTCATCCTCTTCCTCATCCTCATTCTACTCCTCATCTTATCCTCAACCAATCCTCATCGTCATTCTCATCCCCATCCTATCCTCATCCTCATTCTCCTCCTCATCCTATCCTCATCCTCATCATATCCTCATCCTCATTCTCATCCTCATCCTATCCTCATCCTCAT
>NC_032015.1:13452280-13473161 GCF_001865875.1 Lupinus angustifolius | reverse complement strand
CTCATTCTCATTCTCATTCTCGTCCTCATCATATCCTCATCCTTTCCTCATCCTCATTCTCGTCCTCATCCTATCCTCATCCTCTTCTTCATCCTCATCCTCGTCCTCATCCTATCCTCATCATCATCCTCATCCTCATCCTAATCCACCTCCTCATCTTCTTCCTATTCTCATCCTCATGCCATCCTCATCCTTGTCCTCATCCTATCCACATCCTCATTCTTGTCCTCATCCTATTATCTTCCTCATCCTCATTCTATCCTCATGCTCATCCTCATCCTCATCCTGATGCTCGTCCTCATCCTATCCTCATCCTCATCCTCATTCTCATCCCCTTCCTCATCCTCATCCTCGTGCTATACTCATCCTCATCCTATCCTCATCCTCGTCCTCATCCTGTCCTCATCCTCGTCCTCATCCTATCCTCATCCTCGTCCTCATCCTATCCTCATACTCGTTCTCATCCTATCCTCGTCCTCATCCTCATCCTATCCTACTCGTCATCCTCATCCTCATCCTCCACCTATCCTCATCCTTATCCTCCTCCTATCCTCATTCTAGTCCTCTACCTCATCCTCATCCTCATCTTCATCCTCATCCTATACTCATCCTATCCTCTTCCTCATCCTATCAACATCCTCATCTTCATCCTCATCCTCATCCTCATGCTTATCCTCATCCTCATCCTCATCCCCTTCCTCATCCTCATCCTCATCCTATGCTCATCCTCATCCTATCTTCATCCTCGTCCTCATCCTATCCTCATCCTCATCCTATCCTCATCCTCCTCCTCAATTGGCACAAGTAGCCATATTGTGGGAATTTTGAGAATTGGCATTGTTAGCCATATTGTGAGAATTTCGGGAATTGGTACTGATAGCCATATTGTGGTGGGTGTATTCGAGATTGGTTCTTACAATGCAGTCAGAATTTCATAACAGAGATCTGAGCTATTTTATCCTGGGGACGGCATGGTTGATAGTCTGCTTGAACATTTTGGACAGTGCCACAAAACGTCTTAAAGAGAATGACATGGTCGTGACACAGCCAGTAAGTATTATTTTGTGCCATTTAGAATTGTTGCAAGCTATAGTAACAACAATTTTGAAACGTTTCTACTACAATGGCATTCATAGATAATATTACTGGACCGAACAACTACGACCTGAACAAACCATTTCGGTTTGATGGGACAAATTTCAAACGTTAGCAACATAAGATGAAATGTTTCCTCACTATGAGAAAAGTTGCACACATTTTGAAAATAAATATCCTAATGCTGTTGGAGAAAGCTGAAAAAGAAGGATAAACTAGCTATTAATATAGCTCTTCTGAATGAAAATAATTACTTTTATGAATTTCATTATGAATGAGTTATCAGATGATCTCTATAATTACTATAACCCATATATGTCTGCAAAATTAATTTGGTATGCACTTGAGAAATAAAGAAATATGATACTGAGAAATTTAAGATAAAATATATACATATGATGTTACCACTACTTCAAGTATCAAATGACTGATAATAAATCAGTAGAGTCTCAATCCTATGAGATACATAGAATTGCCCATGAAACCATTTATGATGATATGCCCTTAGAGAGTTAAACTCACAGAGCCTGTGAATGTGTATTCGTTGGGTATACTGTAAACAGCAAGGCATATAGGTTATATGACCTTAACGCAAAAATGATCATTGAGTCTAAATGATGTTGATTTCAATGAAAAGGAAATTCTCTTTTAAATTGAGGAATAGTGGGGGCACATCAACTAGTCATATACTTGTGAATAGAGATAATGATAGTAAATGAAAAGTTTGAAATAGAACCTACAATAAGTAAGAGAGCAATAATTGTTAGAGAGTATAAATCTGATTATATAGTCTATATATTGGAGGATAATCCATCAACTCTCCAAGAAGTTTTGACTT
Organism: Lupinus angustifolius; assembly: GCF_001865875.1. NCBI lineage: Eukaryota > Viridiplantae > Streptophyta > Magnoliopsida > Fabales > Fabaceae > Lupinus > Lupinus angustifolius. The sequence continues at coordinate 13,471,228 of NC_032015.1, read as the reverse complement.
CTTTGGATGTTGATTTGTGGCAAGAAGTCATAATGATGAGATGGACTATCTAGAGTCTAAAAAGAAACAGACTATGTGAGCTCAATCCACTATGTAAGTTGAGATGATAACATTAGTAACAACTAATGAAGAAGTAAGTTAGCTGAGAAGTTTACTTGTAGAGATTCCCCTAAGGGAAAAAATTGATACCAATTCTGTTGATTCATTGTGATAGTATCACGACTATTGAAAAAATTGAGAACCGCTTTTACAATAGTAAGAAATGGAAAATTCGTCATAAGCACAACACCATTAGAGAGTTACTCTCTACAGGAGCTGTTAGAGTGCATCATGTGTGCAATGAGAATAACTTAGCAGATCCTTTGACAAAAGGACTAGCTAGAGAGAAAGTCTATAATACTTCTAAGAGTATGTGATTATTGCCCTTAGAACGAGGATCACTCATGATGGTAACCCAACCTAACTTACTGGAGATCCCAAGAAATAGGTTCAATGAGTAATAACAAGTTGTGAAGTGATATGAAAATGAACATGCTATAAAATTATGAGAAGCATGATTCCTGTAGCATATGTAAGGATGAGTTAAAACTCTTAATGAGATCTATACTCCAATTGGAGTGGATTACTTAGGCTATATGAGTACTTTTGATAGACTCACCTATGTGAATATGGAAGTGGGGGCCACTTCCTATGAAATTTTGGGGCATAAATTTCTAGAGCGTTCACTATACTGGGTAGACGTGCATGGCCTTTAACGCACACTTTACAGAATACACGTTTGAAAAGGTTGTGTGTGGTTTGATGCTGGAGATAGAGTTCAAGAGTACAAGTCACTCTAGTAAAATCTGGATCTTATTCACTATGCAAAGGCTCAAGTCGCATGACACCTTTGTTTATGCACAGTCTTATTGAGACCACAAATATTCTCGGAAATTGTTTTTTCATTTCAAGTGGTGGATTGTTGGAACATGAATTGTTGAAAACCATAAGTGAGAACTTTTGGGTGTGAAATCTAAAAAACTCCTAAGTCCCACATAGAAGAGTTTTGAAAGAAAAAAAACAACTCCCAAGTCCCACATTGGAGATATGAAGAACTTGGAAAAAATTCAAGGTTATAAATAGAGGCTTTCTACCCTTATTATAACTCGCCCCAAGTTGAATGTGCTTTCATTCAACTTTTTCTTTCTCCCTCATATTTTCTGCCGATGCATTTCCTGCAAACTTCTCCCCTTTTCTTTCTGTGGTACTAAGAATTGGCACGGGTAGCCATATTGTAGGAATTTCGAGAAATGACACTGATAGTCAGTATTGAGGGAAAATAATTGGCACATGTAGCCATATTATGGAAATTTCGAGAACTGACAATGGTAGTCAATATTGTGGGAAAAGAATTGGCACGGGTAGCCATATTGTGGGAATTTTGAGAATTGGCATTGTTAGCCATATTGTGAGAATTTCGAGAATTGGCACTGGTAGCCATATTGTGGTGGGTATATTCGAGATTGGTTCTTACAGTGCAGTAAGAATTCGATAACAGAGATCTGAGCTGTTTTATCTTGGGGACAGCGTGGTTGATAGTTTGCTTGCACATTTTGGGCAGTGCCACGAAACGTCTTAAAGAGAGCGACCTGGTCGTGACTCAGCCAATAAGTATTATTTCGAACCATTTAGAATTGTTGCAAGCTACGCTAACAACACAAGTCGATTTGAATGCACCAACTTATTCCTAGCAAGGATATATGATCGATTTGTTCCAATGGAACTGTCCATTTTAGGACGGTGTCGTATCAAACACTTTATGGGCATCCCTCTCATCGATTCTGAATGCAAAAAAGGGGTTGTCAGAGATTGTCTAGTTTGTGTTGTGAGAACTGTCTGATTCAACAAAATACCTCATCTTGGAATATAGGAGACTCATCTCACCTAGACTCTCCCTCAAGGCTTTTGCTGATGCATCACCGCCATCACCGTCCCTCTCAACATCTCGGGGCTCATTCATCTTCTGTAACTTTCCTCTCCACTACTTCATCGTTCATAATGAGTATGCACACTAACCGATGTTAGCCGGTTAAATCTTTTAATCATTATTTACTTTTACATGATCGGCCCAACCTAAGACATCTCCCAAAGAAATGCTTCTTGTGGGGCCCGATCTTACGTCATAACAAAAACGAGGAATAATTTCCTCATGACTACGAACCATCACTGAATCACCCTGAACGGGCTAATGGCCAAGCCACTTACGGTCAGACGATGTCGCTGTGTGCTAAACATAACCTTTTGGGCCTCGCCTTTAACGACATAATAGTCGACGACCTTGTCAGGAGGGCCCTAAGTAATTCTGTTACCACCAACAACCCATACTACCAGTAGATAACGTTTACTTTATGCTCTAGTGATAGATATTTGTTACATCTTTGGGACATCAGTCCTTTTTAAAGTAGTGTATATTGTATTACTCGCATTCCCATACTTTTCGTCATTTAGACGATTTTATAATACTGATAATCGATTATATCAAAGGTTAATTGATTATTCCTAGTTACAGTAGCTACAAGAATTATGACTTCTGATATCGATAATTGATTACCAGACCAGGTAATCGATTATGTCCATTGGACAAGGAGATTTTAGAATATTGATAATCGATTATGTTACATGTATATTGATTATTCGTAGTTATAGTAGCTACAAGATTCTGATTTTTTATATCGATAATCGATTATGTAAAAGGGTTAATCGATTACTCCTAGTCACAATAGATACAATATTCTTATCCATGGTAATCGATTATGACCATCAGACATGGGGTTTTAGAATACGGAAAATCGAATATCTCAAGGGATAGTTGATCCTTCCTAGTTACAATTATTAGAGTAATGTTCATCCATGGATAACCACAACATTACTCCACACATAGACATAACTTAAATGATGTGACTTAAGAGATCATAACTACTTAATCCTAACAGACAGACAATTGATTAAGTACCAGATTTCTTAATATCAAGACAACTCCAAACTTTTGAGGTAGTTTAGGAGGTCCGAATGTCATATTCTGACACCATTGTGTCACAAATGTATTCTCCCTCACCTTAGAGTGTCGCGTGAGTGGTTCCCTTGACGATAAGTGCGAAACGAGTATGTTGCCCAATAGGTTTGTGAGTTAAAATTCTTGCATGATAACCCTTAGGTAAAGACATCTTTTAACCTATCATGGACTCAATCATTTTCAACCATCCGGTTCAAGATTACATATTCTTGAACCATCCTTTATCATCGAAAGTTTTTTATAAGAAAACAATCATTTTTAAAATAAGACTTTAACAAAGCTTATACTTTTAACTTTAACACAAATTAATGATGATGTCAAGATTATCGTGAGAACATAAGATGGACTCTTAGAATATTTTCCTATTGGCATAGGACTACACCAAGGGTCGATATTGAACTCCTAATTATTCATATTGGTCTTGCGTGTGCTTGTTAAGCATGTCCAAAGAACCGGTGCCGCAATGTATACTTTTTGAAAATGATATTGTCTTAGCGGGATACTTGAGAGAGACAAATTAAATGAGAAATTAGAAATGTTGAGACAGCCTTTAGAAGCACACCACTTTCATATAAGTCGAAGTAAGACAAAGAATATGAAGTGTAAGTTTAGCAATAGGCGGATAAACCGATTTGTAGAGTTAAAAATTGGGGATCATATCATACCATAGCTCACTAGATTTAGGTGTCTTGGATCAATCATACAAGACGATGAGGAAATTGATGGAGATGTAAACTAATGATTCAAGTGGGTTGGATAAAATGGTTGAGTGTTTCAATAGGTTCCAGAGGCAATGAAAAAGTCTCACTCGTGTTCAAAGAGATGTTTTACCATATAAATATAAGACTCACAGTGTTATATGAGACTAAATTTAGGCGATAAAATGTCAACAAAAAATCCATGTAGCGGATATGAGAATGTTACGTTGGATGAGTGCATAAACTAAACAAGATAAGATTAAAAGTGAATGCATTAGAGAGAAAGTTGTAGTAGCCCTCATTATAGGAAAGATAGAAGAGTAGTGTCTTAGGTTGTAAGTAGAGCGGTAGAATATCCAGTAAGGAGATTATAACAAATGAATGTTAGTTCAAATCCTAGAGGAAGAGGGAAGCCAAGAAAAATCATAAGCGAAATGATTCAGAAAAATTTATAGATCAATGTTTTATCAATAAACATAATTTATGATATAGCATTATGACTTCATTCGATCTATATAGTCAACACCACGTAGTGTGGTTAAGGCTTGATTGTTGTAGTATTGTTTTATTCATTTAAATATTTTTCTTGAGTGTTAATTTACCAAATTTATCACTTTTGAGTATTTAAAGAGATGATTCCCTGAATTTATTTTACTACCAAACCATACACTTCATTAATCTAGATCAAGATTATACGTAATGGGTTCACCAATATCTTAGTATGGACAAAAGATAGAACTATTGGAGAAATGGGCTAATCTCAAAAGAGTGAAATATGTAGTGAATGATGCATTTGATATCTGTCATATTGGATGATTTTGCTAACTCTTTCGAATAATCACTCTTATCTATAGTCATTATCCCATCTCCTTTAACACATGTCATTGCATCATTTTGATCCACTACTTGAAAATGGTCTTTAACTCCTTTATATGGTTCTTAATGACAAAGATTAAACAATTCAAAAATAGATTATCCACAATAAAAACTAAACAAATTGAAATTCTGAATCATGGTGTAGTTCTACATAACAAGAGGACTTAAAACACACAAGGCTAGAATAATTCAATTATGCTCAAGCATAACTCATTTTTATTTTATTTCAAACTCAAACAATTCAGTAACATACATGCAATCTTAGAAGCCATTATTTTCAACCCAATCAAGGGCACATAAGAGGCTAGATCGCAACCATGCATATTCATCAAAAAAAAGTAGAAGAAAGAAACAATAATAATTAAATTACACACAAATTAACACCAAACTTTGAAGTAATTCCATGACCAAGCTTAAGAAGAGAACTTCTTCTCAATCATAACATCACCACTCTCAGGAACTTCAGCGTTGTGAGAATGACCATGGCAACACTTGTAGCTAATAGCTTCTATCTCCATTGATCTTCCACACTTCATATCAGGACAATTTATTGGCTCAAGAACATTAGCAGGATAATTAGCCAATTGCATGTGTGCACATACTGGAGGAGAATCTCTATGCTTGCTATTATAATGTTCTATAAAAGCAACATCAAACCCAGCTCTCTCAAGAACCCTATCTTTCCATAAATCAAACTCAGAAGCTGTTGCATACATAACATCACCACGCCCTAAAAGCTTAACATTAGAACCTTTGCTGAGAAGAACCCATCCTTGTGGGTGTTGTTTAAGGCATAGTAAACTCTTTATCTCTTCAATTGTTGAGTCCTTATTCTTCTTCTGAAGTTTATTAGCAAATAAGCTCTCTATTCCAATCCAAAACCTAGGAACATTTCTTGGTTCATCCTTTCCAAAGTGGTAGGACTCTATTATTGCATCTGCTTTCTTTATAATCTCATGCCTTTTTATTTTTTCAACAGCTGCTGTGAAGTCTTGGCTCCACTTATTATCTGTTCCTCCATAGATGAATATGTATTGGTCTGCTTTAATCTGATTCACATAGAGAAGTATAGAGAATCTTATTTTGATTGCTATAGTCAAATAATTAATAGCAATGTTAGCATGATCAAGTTGTGTAATGTATATTTTATATTGAATACATCCATACCAAAGTTGCAATAAGAAAACATTCCTAATGCTATAATACTTTGTCAAGAATTATTATGATTGATCAATTATTTAAAAGTTCAACAATTTATAATTTAAGGTTGATAGATAAGTTCCTTGATAATTAAAATTATTGCATATGGTTATGACATACTTCGTGGGATAAATGCTATCAACTTTAAATTATTCACTTATCTAGTGAACTTATGACTTGATTATTGTAAAGTTAAATTACATTTATATTTGATTAATGCCCAAGGCGTGTTTTTTAATGGGAAAAGATGATTTAACTGTGAGGAAAAAAAGAGATTGAACTAAATATAAAAAAATAATAAAAAATGTATGCATTTGAGATGAAGAGAGAAAATATAACTTTTATCATATATTCTGTGACTCAAGTGTGAAGGGAGTAACAAAACATATGCTAAAGGTAATGTTCTCATCACATGAATAACACGTTAGTAGTATATAACATTATAATTATACTTACAAGGTTTTGAATGGTAGGATGCACTTTCCTTAATTCTGCCCAAAACCAATTCCATTTCTGGGTAAGCAATTCATCATCAGTGGGCCTAAAAGGGAAGGCATCGATGCCCCAAACAAAGATCATGTGCATTGCATTACTATTTACTACCCTACCCTGAGGGTTCAACACAGGAATTATGGGCTTATTCTTGTAGTTCAAGTCCTCTCTTATAAGTCTTATTCCTGCTAAGGGATATTGATACTCAACTACATACCATGGCATGTCAATTTTCAAGTTCTCAAACTCTGCCCTATGGACAATGTCCCATTCACTTACAACTGGTATCCATAATATCTTAAATTCATTTTTGAAGTAACCCTTTACTTCTCTTGGATCTTCAAGCAAACCCTCATAGATTGATTGTAGAAGACGAATCTCATCTCTTATGCTGTCTAAGCCTGAAATAAAGAGTAACACATGCTTCTGCCTAAACACTTCGAGAGGAACCTGTTTTAGTATTATATAATTAAAATCAATGAAAAAATTAGTTGTTTTCAAAATTAAGGATCACCCTGAGATTAAATAAGGAGGGACAACACCACCTTTAGCCTTTAATAATATTATGTAGCAATATTACTATAGTCACATACTATACCTACTTTCTAAAAACTCATTTGTAATCTCATGTTCTCATAGCACTTAATTGAAATTATCTTTTGCCGACCAAAAACATCAATATCTATATTGCAATGAGCTATAAAACTTTTTATTTCTCCATAAATATGTGCATGGTTTTAAATTATAGTTGTGCTTACATTATATTTATTGTAATTGTAGACTATTCTAGAAAATATAAATGTGATTGAAGAAGACTATAAAACCATAATGTGACCACCTCAATTGTCTTTGTGAATCATAGATTTAGAATGTGTTTCCTACTATTTTATTCCATTCTCCAACCACTTTTATTTGTTAAAACTTTGGCCATTTTTTTCTAATTTGTAGCATTACTTTCTAGTATTAATATTCCCAATGCAAGATATTAAAAGTCATGGTAGGATAAATATTTCAACACTAACCTTTCTTTTAGTGAAGCCATCATACACTTGAGGTTCCTTAATTTCATCATGAAATATCAAAACCTTCAGAACCTCTACAATTTCTGTAGGAGTTTGAAAAACCTTCTTACGGTTCCAGTAATCTTCTAACTCACCTGCAATAAACATATACATTATATCTAATCAGCATTGGGTTTATTCTTCAAAATGAAAAATAGTTATTATGTGCATGTTTAATATATTATAAACATATTCACTAAGCATAACCTATTTCCTTTCTGCTCCTTGTTTGATGAGCCTTCAATTTGCTAACAATGGAGGCAAGCTTGTTACCAAAGTTTGATAGTTCATATCCGTCGTCACTGAAACAAAGGAATTGTAGGTTATATGAAAGTGTAATTAATAACCATATCTCAAGAAAAAAGTTGTGTTGTGTATAAAAAAATGATGTTTGTGAGAGTTTGTTCAAAAACTATTGCTTTATCAGCACTTTCTTTTCCTTTTAAAAAGAATAAGAATTTTTTTGTTGCATTTGGATCTCATCGATGATATATAGTTTGCATACAATGTTGATATTATTAAGGTTTATTAAAATTACATGACAACATTTTAAAAAGAATCCTGAAATGATGAAAGATACTTAAAGACATTCTAAAGCAATTCATACTCGAGTGTATTAGATTGGGTATTTGATGCTGACCCTCTTTTAACATGCTTATGGGTTTTGAATATCCCTCTATTCTTGTAATATTGGTAGGGTATGAAATAGTTTATTTGACATGATTGGTTATATAAAGTTAGTTAATTTCAATAAGTTTATCAAAAGTTATCAAAATAAATTCTAGTAATTAACTTATTTTAAATAAGGTTAAATAAGTGTCTAATTAATTTATTTACCCATGTCCATTCTAGTAGTGAAACCTCATAAAAAATATTATGTTTTAAAAGGGTAGTCTTACATTTGGAAAGGGATCAGATTAGTTCCGTATTTATAGGGTGATAAAAACTTTTAGTAGTATAAAAAAATTTGATGATGATATTAGTAAACCATGCAATTTGGACAAGACCAAAGGTAGAACTTACGAATCACCCATAAGATAATCAAGATGATTAGCACATGCTATGGTAGTGATGATTGTCCAATAAACAATCACAGGAATCTCCAACAATCCCTCAGATAATGCTGGAACATCTTTTGGGTCATAACCTTTTGTAGATAGCCTCTCCAATTCAGTGATGCAATCAACAGCAATCAAAATAGTCTTCACCAAAATGTTATAGTCAGAAATGGCTTGTCTATTCCCTTCAATGGTTTGAACTCGATTCATTAGTGCTAATGATCTTCCAAGTTGGTCTCCACTTTGAACTTGAACTAGGTGCCAGAAATTTCCATATTCTAGAGAAAAAGCTGCTAGTACTATAACAGCTTTTCCATCCCAGGTATAGCTTTTCAGTTGTTCTAGTATGGAAATTGTTGTCTGGTGTGCATTATGCTCACCATGAGGTGTGTTCATCATCTACAAGAGCAAAATAAAATTATTATAGATATCTATGAAAATTAAATGTTCTGGAAATATATGTTATTTAGAAATATTAATTATAAAAATGATTGTCCATATAGAAGCTGCTTTTAAAATTTCACATGATTAAGAGCTTTATACTAACAAATGACTTGTGCACATTTTGGGTTTTACATGATTCTTTAAAATATGGTAAAACTTATAAAAAACTCTTTCTTGTTGCTATTGCTATTATCTTTTTTTTCTTTCTCTTTATACATTTAACAATTTAGGTGAATATTTTTAGGGGTCAAGTGGGATAAGGGCTGGTCGAAATGAAGGAGACAAGTATAAGTAAGAAGAGTAGATCAAGTGAAGATTATTCTAATTCCTAGATAGAGACGGAGTCAAGAAAAAATATAAGCGTAATGATTAAGAAAAATTTAAAACAATATTTTTTCAATGAACATGATTATGATATATTATTATGTTATTGTTAGATTCATATAGCTGACCTCACTCAGCGAGAGAATGACAAATCATTGTTGTATTTTTAGAAACAAAGTGAGTTTTGGATAGTATTAAGGTGTTGAGAATCTAAAGTATATTACCCATTTCTTTAGCATGAGTAGGCTGTTGACATATAATCGGTAAGAAACTTAAAAACTAAAAACTTTTAAGGAAAGTTAGTTTATGACAATATTAAATTTATATACTCAAACAAATAGTCAAAGTTTAATATAAAATCATTTATATAGGCCTTTACTAAACATATTAATGTTTAGGGAGTTCAAGTCAAACCTTATAAGCAATATCCTTCATTGTACGGAATGGTGGGTTGAAACTGGATAAAGGAACCTTGTCTTCTATAAGACCAATGGGCGTACCACTCTGCAAACCATATGGTAAAAAACATTTAATTCATTGATAATTTTATATACACATTTTCAGAAGCAAACATTATATAAATATATACCAAACTTTACCTTAGTTACAACATTGTCAGCAGCTGCAGTAGAACGGTTGATAATGTTTGAGGTAATGCTGAAAAGTGATTCAACATCGTACCTTTCAGCATTGTGAACATGGGTTATGTAAACTTTCTCAAGAACCTGATCATCAGATAATGATAATGGATTGATCATCATTGAAGCCTTTGCTTGTTGCAAATTGGCCGCATTCGAACTTGTCTTTGATGCCATGTTTATGATTTATATCTCTATGAATCTCTTAGGTTTTGGTGCAATGGTGAGTTATTCAATTAGTGCTATACCTATTTATAACACTAAGAGTGGGCCAGTATATACAGTACTATGGTAGCTTTAGCATAGAACGATTAGTTGTAAGAAAATTTATGTCTCCTAATATGAATAATATTTGTTATCTCACATTTTGTCTCATACATTATTCTATACTAATAATAATAAAATAAAAATAATAATTATCATAAATTTTAATTAATATGTCATATTTTGATTAATACGAGATAATATATATGATAAAATCTGAGACAATAAATGTTTGATCAGCTAATATTTGCTTGCTTGATATCTATGTTGTGTTGATTTTACATTAATGTTCGTTGTGTTCATGATTCACGTGACATAGGTAGGGGTACTATGGTATTTCAGTATAGTTTCATGTAGGTTGCAGCTTTTGCTTTTGGTAAAGCTGGTAAATATTTCATCAAAACTTCCAAGTAAGGAATAATTACTATGTACTAAAGCTAAAAAAGGAAGGGGAATATTTTATATGATTGCAGTTTGAAACATTCGTCATGCAAAGCAATTGAATGTGTGGGGTTGTGGGACTTGATTCCTTTATGCAATTACGTAACTACCATGCACATGAACTTGTAACTTGCTAAATAAAAAAGAATAAAAGCTAGTGTTTTATTTTTCTTTTTATGTTGTCATGTTGTTCTTTAATATTTTTCTAACAAATTAGCATAAATATCCTCCTAATCACAGAAAAGTACAGATGTCATTCATATGTGTTGTGAATATTTTTTTAGAGCAATTTGTAAAGATGATATAGGATTTTTATTAATAAGAATACAAGTATAATTATTATTAAGTTTTATATTATTTTTTGTTAATGAATTATGGTAAACATTGTATTGTAATTAGAAACTAGTATCACAAGTATTTAAATCAAAACGGAAGTTTATGAGTAGGAGACATATAAGTTGAAGAATATGAAATTAAAGAGTCATATTTCTCTTCATTATTAGAGAAAAATTAGGTTTTTAATGTATTTTTTAAGAGTAAAACTGTAATATCAGTATAAGTTAAAGGGATAAAAATATTATTATTTTTTACTTTTTCTATGTATTTTTACCTAACTCTCCTCTCGAGTAATAGAGAGAACTCTGACTCCAAGTTAAAGTGTTTTGATTCAAAACATCAGAATGTGCTAAGAGTATTTCTCATCGCCTTTAAAAATATTTTAAAAAAAATAAAAATAAAAAATGTTTGTGAAAAGGACACTGAGTTTTATTCATTTAAAAAAATGTTGTTTGACTACTAACAATACATAGCTGTCTCAGATTGGATCCGACTGAAAGTGCATATCTAATATTTATATAATGAACACAATTATGTTAAATATTTATAATAACATTTTTTTTCTAGTCTTTAATATTCCTATTTGGCTTGATGAGCATTTGTCATCTTTAATATTTCTAGATGGCTCGAGTAGAATTGTATGCCATGAGAGATATTATATAGTTATAGTTGAAACAAAAAAATGGAAAATAGTTAAATTGGTAAATAATATAAATAAGTGTCAACTGATCAATTTGTATACACCTAACAGGGTAATACGCAAATATTAAATTGTGTGGAGAAATATTAAAAAGCATGTTCAATAATTTTATTAATTAGTTTTAATATTAATCACACATGAAGATGTCACTTTTTCAAAGGAATTAGTTGATACTTAATATTACTAAAAACAATACTTCATTTTTGTTATCTTTTAAGGAGCCAAATAGGATATCCCACCATTTTATTTTTATGTCGTTTGATATTTAAGATTATATATTTAATTTAAAAATTATTAAATGTTCTAAATATTTAATAAAAATTGATTAAATCAACTTTATTTAATTCATATTGAAAACTATATTAAAGAAAAGTGAAGAAGTATAATATTTAAAATATGAGTTATAAATATGAGAATAATTAGTAAATAAAGTATATATATATATATATATATATATATATATATATATATAGTTTTTAAAATATCAGAAGATTAAAAAAAATGAAATCATTAAAAGATATAATAAAATGAATGGATTAAATTTTAAGCAAGTTTATAGTGAGGTAGATTATAGTGAAACTTTGGTAGATTATAATTTACTCAATTAAAAGTGAATAATGATTTTTATAATCATTGAATTATAATTTTGTGTTATAATTAAGCTGGTCTTAAAACATATTGGCATAAAGATAGTTAGTATAATATGTGAATATAAACTAGATATAACTTATATAAATATAAAAATGTATGATTTGTATAAATATAAAAATAATCGATGATTTGTGTAATTTTATTAAATGTTAGGAATCACAATGTAATTCACTTAAATTTTGAATCATTCGTTAGTGTGAAACAAGTATCATTTTTATGAAGCAAACACGATTTATTAATTTGTATATTAAAGTTTACTTCTATAAAACATTGATTTTACAACTCTAATCATACTTTTACAGAGTTCCTACGAATTGCGCTCAAAACTAATAGTTGCTGATGAAAATTATGGCTAAATAAATGTAAGTATATTTTGGAAAACTAAGTTTTGAGATTCTTGCAGTAATAAATTCGACTTTTCCTATTGTAAAATTATTCTTTTGAGCTTTTTTTAGTGTGTAACTTAAAATACATTTTAATAAATTTAAACAAAAAGAATACGTTTACACATGATTTATTAATTTTTAATTTAAAGTTTACTTTTGATGTATTTTGGACACATATAAAAAAACCTTAAAATCAATTCATTTTCGTGAGAACCACATAACTTGTTTAAGAGTTTGCTCCTCACTGAATACAATGTATTTTGGTAGTGGATAATGTCACCGTCGCGGGACATGTCGTATTTCTTTTAACAATATGTTAATTTTTGACAAATATATGTTTAACATTTAAAATATGTGTAAAATAGTCATAAAACATAATATGTACATAATTATTGTTTCAAAATTTCAAATAAACAACATATTTTGCCCTTTCTCTTTGTCTCCACACCTTTACTTCGTAAATTAGATGTGCTCTCTTATATAATTAAAAAAAATTGTAAATCAATATTTTATAAATTATAATGATCATGATTAATAATACATAATTATGATATGAAAGAAATTGAAGTACTACTATTTCATGAGTATAATATATACATTGTCAGATTACAAATTTACAAATATTCACTATATCATTCACTTTTTGGATTATCTTTTTTGAAGAGTAAATGATGTTGAAATATAAACATTAGATAATTAAATGAAACTGTATAAATCTCAGTCAATTTATCCATATCTTTTTATTCTTTATACTATTGTCGCCCTATTCTATTGAAATAACATATTAACCTTATTCCTATTTTCATTTTAAAATAAAATGGTTTTTTGCTGCAATAGGTATTTTGGTGACTTTATTTCACATTAAATGAAGAGTAAATTATACCGACACCCCTAAGTTTTAGTGAGATCACACAAATCTTCTCTATATTTTTACAACTATAAAAGACCCCTACTTTTTATACATACATTATATTGACTACTCATGTATGAGTAATAAGTATGATTTTTTAAATATTGGGGTGATAAGTGTAATTAAGTAAAAAAAAATATGGTATGTTGTGGAAATAAATACAAATAGTATAAGAGTCAATACATTTTTATTATTTTTTGTTCTTTACAATGCAATATAAAAGTGATTTAAATAATATTTGCTTAGAATTATTGATGCATTTTGTAATGAACCAGAAATAATAAAAATGTATTGACTCGTATACTATTTGAGTTTGTCTTCATAATATATCATATTTTGTTTAACTTAATTACACTTATCATTCTTTTTATCTTTAAAAAAATCACACTTATTTCTTATGTAATGGTAGTCAGTGTAATGTATATATAAAAATCACGGTTTTTTTGTAGGTGTAAAAAATGGATGAGCAATTTGTGTCATAATTTTACTAAAACTCAAGAGGTATCAATGTAATTTAAGCTTAAATTAATCATTTTAGAAGTAGAGAGTGGTAAGTAACTTTAATATTGTTAAGTAAGTTAATCCAAAACAAAATTAACTTTATAGTACAGTTATTTTACCAAAAGATGTATGGATGAAGATCAAATGGCTTAAGAGTTGTCCTAACTTAACCATATGCTCAAACTTCAAATACTTAAGAATGTAATTGCGTCTGATGGGGAATATTTTGCCTCCCTTATCATCCAACCTGGTGTTAAGTCATTGAAATGTTTCAAGCATTGTTATTAAACTAGTCAAAATATTGATATAGTGATACAATAGTTTAATGGTGGTTCAGTAATTAAACCACATACCGATTAAATCGGACATATATGATTAGATTTATATATATGTAAACCTATAAATCCCTGCTAGAAAATGACATGAAAATGTGCAAATAAATTAGAGAACTTCATTTGGTCATATTTTTTAAATTCTAAGCCACAAAGCCATTGAAGAATCCTACTCAGAATTATGAAATACAAAATAAATGTAAGTCATATTCAATCATGTATTCCAAAATTATAAAGTCTTCAACTTTTTTAAGAGAAATAAAAAGTATTAGTCTCAAAATACCATAATCATGGTTTTAAAACTAGAATAAGTTAGACCAAAATAGACAAACACCAAAACAAAAATGAAATCAAAACCCACTTTTTTTTTTAATTTTGAAGACAAACATAAGTATTATCGGAAGAACGTGGAACTTGGAAGACGCCGAAAACCGAAGCTGATGAAGCCTTGAAATTAAACTTGGAAGACACAGTGAACGTAAAACTAAAGCGGATGGAGCCGTGTGAAACTTGGAAGATGCTGGGAACGTTGTAGCTTGAAGATGTCGTGAAAATGAACAAGGGAGAATGGAGAATTGGAGATTAAGTTGTGAAAGGTGAAAGTGAAGAAGGAACAATGGAGAATTGGAGATGAAGCTGTGAAAGGTGAAAGTGAAAAACTGAAACCCTCTTTCATTATTTTTCCCTTAATGAAAAGATGTTGTTTTGGCTCATTTTTTTATAAATGCAACAACTAGCTACTTTAGTGCCAATTCGGCCGGTTCACCTGTTTTGCAGAATACCAGCTGGTTTTGGCTGGTTTTCATCGGTTCTAGTGCATATCTGGTTCAACAACTTGAAAGCGTGAAGAGTCAAGACTTGCACATTTGACGTTAACCTAAGTTTTGATGAAGACAACAGACATACAAGTAAGCTTGAATATCGTACAACAATCAACGAGCCGAAGACTCAAGGGTTGCATCTATAGACTTAGAGTGTTGAAAGTTTTACTTTTATTAGAAGTCTTAAGATGTTTGCCTTAGAACGAGTCTAGGTTAGGTAAACCTAGGTGGAGTCTCACAAGAGCTTTAATATAAACAAGATTAAAATTGAGACATCACATCTAGATATCATATGATAAGTAGGCTCATGCATTCACATACGTAGTCATATGTATTAAATGTATTATATGTGAAAAACTATTTATAACATGTCCATATCATATAGGAATTTTATCTTACATCAAGAAAATATTTTTCAATCAGCATAATCGATTATGTATTATGTATAATCGATTATCATAATTACAGTAGCTAACCAATATGATCATGTTGGTGTGCTAATCGATTAAGATACTATATAATTGATTAAGACGTAATAGAAAACTAATTTTAAAAGCCTGTTAATTGATTAAGTGGATGAATAATTGATTAATAGCAGTATCAGTATGTTTGGTATAAATGTTAGAATTCTGGCCTATGTGACATAATGTTTAGAACATCATATCATGCATATCCAGAAGATCTTTGAGCATACATTGTCATATAGATTGCATTAGGAAAGTTTAGAGAATAAGGACATGTCGAATAGGGCTTAGAATTTCAAGTTGTAGCATGCATCTCTAGGGCTTTTCATGCATAACATTTATTTTTGTTTTTCTTGATAAGTTTTAAAGTGAAAGTAAGAAACATATGTTTTCTGAAAATTGTGAAATATGTTTTGTGAAAACCTTTGCAAAATTTTCTCATATAGAATAGGTTTTTGTAAGTATTCTCCTTAGTGTTTTTAGAGTTGAGTTTACATTATTATATTCGAGTATTCAATACTCAAGAAAACTCAAAATCTGTATCGATCGAGGAAAATGGTCTCTTAGTTAGTAACATCACTTCAAGAAGAGATCTTGTTATTCTTCACGAAGACTAGGAAGTCTTGGTGCGAATGATACCTGGCTGGGGCCTAATCGCGAAAAGATAGGTGATCTTAGTAGGTGAGATAGAGAGGTCAAATCGAGGTCGTCATGCTTGTAGAGTCCAAGAATGTAGCATCTTAGTTTTGTCGTTTATTAGAAGTTTATGTGTATGAAACATTTTTCAATAGTGAAGAAGAAAAATCTCCCGAGATCAGAAGGGGAGGTCTGGATATAGTTTGTAGTGGACCGTAAATGAACTAGGATAAAAATTTCATCGTGCACAATTTTCTTACCCTATCTTATTTACTTTTTCTTATTATATTCTTTGTAAGATTGAGATGGCAACTAAGAGGGGGGGGGGGGAATTAGTTGTTTACAAACTATGACAGGAAAAATTCAAGAGTTAATAGTTGCGGAAAAGCTATGCATAGAATATCAAGTAAATTTAAGGAGTTAAGGGAGAAGAGAGTACACAAAGATTTTAACTGGTTCACCTTCTTGTCCACTGAAGGCTACGTTCAGTACTCTTTGTGAAGAAGATCTTTGCTCCTGACCTTGGCACGGTTTTGATGAAGACACCAACATCACCAAAAAGAAGAAAAGGAAGAATACTTATGAAGACAAAGAAGATTAAAGCTTCAAGATAATTAGATTAAGTCTCTATAGGTACTTCTATCCTAAAACTCTTAAATATACAAAGTAGTAATGCTCAAAATATTTTTAAAGAAAGTTGAAACACTTTAAAATACTTACAAAAAATTTCAAAAATAGTGTGTAACGGGTTACTTCATCTAAGTAACGGGTTACGTGTGTGAGAAAAGATTATCCAACTTAAAACTGTTCAGAGTAATCCATTACTGTCTTTGAGTAACAAATTACCAGTTTTGAAAAGTTGAGTAACCGATTACCCAGATTGCTGTACTCGATTGCTCTAATTGATTTTAAATGAACATTGGACAGAGAGTTTGGATAATCGATTACCCACTGTTAGTAATCGATTACTGAGAGTTGTTGCATCAGATTTCAAATTTCAAAATGAAATGTTCTCACTCCAAACGAAATCTCTTCATTTCAAACAACTCCTACACTTTCAGAAAGGCACCATGGGTGTTTGGAAAGTCTGTATAAAGGCTCTAACTCTCACAACACAAACACACAACAACACACAACTCTTATACAATTTCCAAAAGCTTTTAAATTTATTCTAAAGTTATTTCTCTACACTTATTGCAACTAGTCCTTAACTTTCAAAGTTTTTTTTTCTGAAGTTGCTTAGAAGTGTTTCAAATTTTTCCAAAGAGCATTATTACTTGGTATACATAAAGAGTTGATTGGATTGCAAGTTATACTACTTCCATACTTGTAAAGGCAATCTGCCATTGTTGTACATTCTTGAATATTGTTGTAGAATACTTTCTTTCATGGGGTGTGAAAAGAAAGGGGATTAGAATCACTTGGAAAGGTGTTTTCCAAGAGTGATAAGGATTAGGGAGAGTGTAAGGTACATAGAAATCTCAGGGTGAGATATTGTAATTACAACTCATAATTCTTAGTGAAGAAATCTCTTTGTGCTGCAAAAGTACTGGACGTAGCCTTTGGTGGACTAGAAGGTGAACCAGTATAAAAATCACGGTGTATTCTCTTCTCCCTTATCTCTTTCATTTTATCTTGATTATTTTTCTTCATATATTTTCCGCTGCACGTTAACTCTTGATTTTGCAGAAAAAGTGGCCATAATTTTTAAGTCAACTAATTCCTCTTAGTTGCAACAGCGTTCTTACAATTGGAACCAGAGCTATATTTGAGTAAGATATTCTCAAGTCTGATCCTATATCAAGATGGCCTCAAGATCATTCCTAGGAGAAGGTTCCAACATCAACCGCCCTCCAAGCTTTGTTGGAGAGTGCTATGATTTCTGGAAAATTAGAATAAGCATCTTTATTGAATCTCAAGACTTGGACATATGGAATGTCATCGAAGAAGGACCATATATACCCTTTACTATTGTCAACAGTATAAGGGAAATAAAGCCAAAATCTTCATGCAACGATGAAGACAAAAAGAATGTGCAATATGATTTAAAGGCAAAGAACATCCTCACATTTGCACTTGGTATTGATGAGTTCTTTAGAGTATCAAATTGTAAGTCTGCAAAACAAATGTGGGATACTCTAGAGACCACACACGAAGGAAGAGAGGAAGTGAAAAGGTCAAGACTCAACACTCTTTCCCAAGAATATAAAATGTTTCGTATGAAACCTGGAGAAAAAGTTCTTGATTTAAAAAAGAGGTTTACTCACCTTATCAATCACCTTGTTGCACTTGACAAAGTTCTATCAAATAGTGACTTAAACTTGAAAGTTCTAAGATCACTCACTAGAACATGGCAACCAAAGGTAACTGCAATTTCTAAAAAGAAAAGTTCATCCAAAATGTCTTTGGCTGCTTTGTTTGACAAACTACAGGAACATGAACTAGAACTTAGCCAACTTGATCAACATGAGGAGCAAGAAAAGAAGAAGAAGAATATTTCTCTAAAAGCAAAAGTGGATAGACATGACTCATTTGGAGATGAATCAGAAAAAGATGATATGGAAGATATGAGTCTCTTCGTGAAGAAATTTAGCAAGTTCCTAAAAAGGAACAAAGGCACAAAGACTGGTCAAATAAAGAAATTCACCAAGAACAATGATGCC
>NC_032015.1:13450557-13452180 GCF_001865875.1 Lupinus angustifolius | reverse complement strand
GGTAAACGACTCTAATCTATTTTCTTCTTATGAAGTTCAATCTGGATTTAATGACTTGCATAATGAATATGTCAAATTAACAAAAATGTTTCTAAAACAAAAGTCTGAGTTAGATGCATTTAGAAACATACCTTCATCATCCTCTTATCAAAACTGCATCACTCTTGAAAACAAAGTATCAACATTAAGTCTTGAACTTAATAAGCTAAACAAGAGTGGTAAAAGTTTAGAAAAGATTATTAATGATCAAAGATACTCAACAGACCGAAGAGGTCTTGGCTATTCAAAAAGCCATGGTTTTAAGAAACCAAGTGTCCAAAAGAAAATAATCTTTCAAAAGAAAAGTATCCATGCATTTGAAAAATCTAGGATACACATTCATCAACCTATATGCACATACTGTAAATTTCATGGGCATACACCAAACACATGCATGATTAGAAAATATGGTGTACCCTTAGGAAAATTTAGATGGGTTGAGAAAGGTACTAACCATCTAGGATCCAAAGAATATTGGATACCTAACAAAAGTTAATTTGTTTTGTAGGAAAATTGAGATCTGTCTGCAATTTATGGTACTTGGATAGTGGCTGCTCAAAACACATGACGGGCGATAAAAGTAAATTCTCTATTCCTTACTCCAAGGGACAAAGGATATGTCACATATGGTGACAACAACAAGGGAAGAATTCTTGGAGTTAGTAGAATTGGAAAGCCACTATCAACAACTATAGAAGGTGTACTATATGTTGAAGGACTCAAGCACAACCTTCTAAGCATAAGTCAATTATGCGAGAAAGGATTTCATGTGGCGTTCTACCCAGATAAGTGCATCATTGAAAGTAAGGATTCCAATAATTCTAAACTTATTGGTAAGAGAATAAATAATATATATATGATTGCATGGATTTTGCTTTACCTATAACATGTTTAATAGCTAATGATAATCATGATGCATGGCTTTAGCATAGAAGAATTGCTCATATTCACATGGAACATTTGAATAAACTCATTAAGAAAGATTTAGTTGTTGGTTTACCCAAAATGAAGTTTGTTAAAGACAAACTATGTAGTGCTTGTCAAATGGGTAAACAAACAAAAACCTCTTTCAAACCAAAGTACATGGTTTCTTCCGATAGACCATTACAATTACTTCATATGGATTTATTTGGTCCCTCAAGGACAAAAAGTTTTGGTGGTAATTATTATGCTCTTGTTATAGTAGACGATTTTTCTAGATATACTTGGACTCTATTCTTAGTTCATAAGAATGAGGCATTCAAAGCCTTTAGTATTTATGCTGAAAGAGTTTAGAATGAAAAATCTCTAAAAGTCGCTACTATACGAAGTGGTCATGGGGGAGAATTTCAAAACTCTTCTTTTGAAGAATTATGTGATGATCGTGGAATCAACCACAATTTTTATGCTCCTAGAACACCTCAACAAAATGATGTTGTAGAGAGAAAGAATCGGTCCTTAGAAGAACTGGCTCAAACTATGTTAAATGAAAATAACCTCCCAAAATATTTCTGGGCTGATGCAGTTAGCACTGCGTGTTATGTTCCGAATCGAGTTCTTATAAGACCTATTCTTAAGAAAACCCCTATGAACTCTTCAAAGGTA
>NC_032015.1:13448027-13450457 GCF_001865875.1 Lupinus angustifolius | reverse complement strand
TCTCACGAGTAAAGCTTATAGAGTCTTTAATAAAAGAACTCTAGCCATAGAAGAATCTATTCATGTATCTTTCGATGAAACCAATCCTGTATTAAAAGATGTGATATCTTGTGATGAAGACGACTTGCCAAGTTCCCCTGCTAAAGAAAATTCTATTATTGATATTACAACTGATCCTGAGGAATTGAGAATGGATGATAATCTATCTTCTTAAGAAGAGCATATTCGCTCTGATCTACCAAAAGACTAGAGAACTCATCGAAATCATCCTATTGACAACATCATTAGTGATATAAGTAAAGGTATAACTACTCGTAGAATGCTTGATGCTTGTCTGAACATGGCCTACGTCTCTCGGATAGAACCCTCCAAGATTGATGATGCAATCGAGGATGAACACTGGATTCTTGCTATGCAAGAAGAATTAAACTAGTTTGAGAGAAATGAAGTTTGGGAACTTGTTCCTAGACCGAAAAATAGGCATGTCATTGGAACTCGTTCGGTCTTTCGAAATAATTCTGATGAAAATGGTGTTATTGTTAGAAATAAAGCTAGACTAGTAACCCAAGGATACAATCAGGAAGAAGGTATAGACTTTGATGAAACCTTTGCTCCGGTTGCTAGACTTGAAGCTATTAGGTTATTACTTGCATGTGCTTGTTCTCTTAATTTTCATATATATCAAACGGATGTCAAGAGCGCTTTTCTCAACGACTACATTCAAGAAGAAGTTTTTGCAGAACAACCTCCTGGTTTTGAAGATTACAAACATCCTTCTCATATATGATAAGTGCCAAACATACCTAAAACTCATACACTTTTATGGCACTTATCTTAAGCATAATTGAGAAAAAATAACTTAAAACAATACTTTTTGTATAAAATATCACAATTTGGTATATTTGTGTTTGTATTGCCTTTTTATGTATTTTGTAGGAAATAAAATGAAGAAAAGAAGAGAAAATATTCATGGTCAAAAAGCAACAAAAGTTAAGAAAATCAAGGTGTTCAACTAGGCAGCTGAACATGGAACAAGCCCCGCTGAGCTGACCTGGCCACCTGCCTGACCTTGCCACCTGCCTGACCTTGCCACCTGCCTGACCTGGACCAAACTGTTCAACCAGGCAGTTGAGCAGACCTTCTTAGCCGCTGAGCCTAGCACTAGACTAGGCCTGGCACGGTCAGAAATATGCTTGACACAGTTAGACACGAGCTTGGCACAAGACCAAGCTGCTGAACAAGCTGCTCAGCGGTCCAACCAAGCTGCTCAGCGGAGAACTAGTCTCCTGGCCAGATCAGCAAGCACCAAGCCATGTCTCAGTCAACACGGTCAGAAGCTGCTGAACAAGTAGTCAACGGTGAACCAGGTGCGCTGGGCGGTGCTTACCAGACTTGACTTAACCATCAAGCAAACCATGAAGTCATCCATGACGTCACCTCAAGTAGCCCACCATAGGATTTTCAGATGTAGCTCACAATACCTAGGTCTCATAGCCCACAACTAGCTTTGATGAGTCATGCACAAGGAGGTGACTAAGCTACTTGGTCAAGGGACCAAACCCATGCTGAAGGGTTTGGTCAGCTACTGAGTAGTCCAGCTCAGCAGCTCAGCGGTCTAACATGAGGCCTATAAATAGGAGGCAAATTTCTTCGAGCAAAACAGATTGGAATACACCATTTCATCATAAATTCCTCTCAAAAACACTTGAAGACCAGAATTCTCTCATCTTGGAATTCTTTCTTCATTTCTTAGTTTAGAATTTTCATTTTCAAGTAAGTTTTTGTAATTTTTAGTTAGAATTCAAGAGGAGAAAAGGAGAAGGCAAATAAGATGCAAAAATCTATTTTGTACTCTCATTTGGAACTCAAAAGCATCCAATCCTTGGATGGATAGCTCATGCTCCTAAACATTTTCTTTTGAACAAGGTTATGTAATTTCTACTTCTTCTTAATTTACAAAAGTTTGAATTTCAATCATTCAAGTTGGTGCTTTGGTTAATATTATTTGTTTGAAAAGTACTTAATGCTCTTTTTAGATTGATCACCTAAAAAATGATTTCAAGTCAATAAAACTACTTGTTTCAAACACTTAACAAATAAAATTTGGAGTAGTTGTACTACTTAGTTTATTTGCCAAGTTAAATATATTTTTGTTAAGATCTTATATTCATTACTACTTCAATATTAGAGTCGCCAATGGCTAGGGTGTGACAACCTAGTCTATTTATGGACGTAATATTGTTTAGTAATAAATATAAGTTATTATCATTCTACCATTTTAGGACATACACTAAAAGGAGGATTTCAGACCTTGGTATTTCGGGTTAACCAAAGTAAAACATAAGAACTTGTCTAAGTAGTTCAAACTCAAAAAGAAGATGAGAAATATATTTTCCTTATTCAAAAAGAATTTGTCTCCTCAAGAATTTG
>NC_032015.1:13446993-13447927 GCF_001865875.1 Lupinus angustifolius | reverse complement strand
TTATATGATTCATTTTATTAGGGAATTCCTTGTGGTTCGACATAACCCTATACTATGCTACAATTGAATCTTGAAAGAGGTGTAAATTGTAAAATAGTAAAGTGTTATCAATAAATTTATTTGTTGAAAACACCTTTTAATATACAAAACTGATGAACTAACTTACTAACTTTTATTTATTGTTATTTACTTTCCGCATTTTATTTATTCTTTAATACCAACCTTCCTTAAGGAAGAAATTTGGTTTGTTAATAAAATGAACCCGAAAGGGAGTAAATAAATAAAAGGTCACGAAATTTATTATTTTTCTGTTCTTTATTTATTTATTTGTATCTAACAACTAACTATTCATCACTTTTATATATTAGAATACTATTAAACCAATGTTGGAATTTATTCCACAAAATCGAGATGGTATTTAAAGGTACTTAATAATTATGTAATAGGTAATTGCTTCGATACCATTATACCGACGTTAGAATTTATTCTAACAAAGCCGAGATGGGGCAAAGAAGGAATGACTTATTCACATGATTATTAAGAAAATAAGTTGTAACTGGAATATTCTTGAAACCATTATACCAACGTTGGAATTTATTCTAACAAATCCGAGATGGCGAACAAAGAATAAAACTGAGTTCTCTTACCTAATCAAATAAAAGAACATAACAAAAATGAGAGTATTAATCTTTCAACAAATTGACACTGTTGTTAGGACGATTTGTTGAGAGAAGAAAACTCCCAACTAAAATAAACACCGATCAACGCTTTCAACAAATTGGCGCCGCTGCCGGGGAATTGCTTTATAATAGAACATTTCATATTTATATGTCATTGAAATATCAAAGTATCGAGGTATGATCGGATCTCTTTTATATTTGACTGCCAGTAGACCTGATATCATGTTTAGTGTATGTCTGTGTGCACGCTATCA
>NC_032015.1:13446093-13446893 GCF_001865875.1 Lupinus angustifolius | reverse complement strand
ATCTTAAAGGTACAACTGAAGTTGGACTGTGGTATCCAAAAGGAAGTATATGTGAATTGGTTGGTTATTCAGATTCAGACTTTGCCAGATGTAAATCTGAAAGGCAAAGTTCAAGTGATACTTGTCACATTTTAGGCAATGCTTTAGTCTCTTGGTCTTGCAAGTAACAAGCATGTGTTGTGCTAAGCACTGCTGAGGCTGAATATATAGCAGCAGGTAGTTGTTGTGCCCAAGTGTTGTGGCTTAAGCAACAATTACGAGATTATGGCTTAGGCTTAGGATGCACTCGGCTGAAATGTGATAATACTAGTGCTATAAACCTCTCAAAGAATCCTATTATGCATTCTAGAACCAAACACATAGATATAAGGCATCACTTCCTAAGGGACCATGTTCAAAAGAAAGATGTATCCGTAGAATTTTTTGATAGTCATAACCAACTTGTAGAAATTTTCACTAAGCCCTTAGCAAAAGAACCTTTTTACAAAATTAGACTTGAATTAGGCATTCTTGATGAAGCTTACATGTCTTAACATGCTTATATGATTACATGTTTGCTTCATTATGTTTATCTCATGCCTACTTAATCTTAAATATATTTATTTGTGTTCAAAAACTTCAATTTTTGGGTTAAAAATCATTTTCATTGCATCAGTATGCTTAAAATATATTTTTTATGGGGAGAGTAACCAATTACAGGGTGAACAAAGAGTTTCAGTAACCGATTACCCAAAGTGTGTAATCGATTACTCGAACTCTCTGTCTGAAAATTTTTAAAATTTCAATTTGAGTAACCGATT
>NC_032015.1:13417983-13445993 GCF_001865875.1 Lupinus angustifolius | reverse complement strand
TTTGTATGTCCATTCCTATCACATTTTCGATTCTAAACACTTCTAACCAATCATTT
Organism: Lupinus angustifolius; assembly: GCF_001865875.1. Classification (NCBI taxonomy): domain Eukaryota; kingdom Viridiplantae; phylum Streptophyta; class Magnoliopsida; order Fabales; family Fabaceae; genus Lupinus; species Lupinus angustifolius. The sequence continues at coordinate 13,445,937 of NC_032015.1, read as the reverse complement.
TCATGATTAGTGGCTTGAATCAAAAAACCCCAAATCTCAAAAACCCAAAAATCTAAAATTTCAAAATCCCAAATCCATGGCTTCTTCTTCTAGATCAAAGAAACAACACACCAATAAATTTCAAAGGAGTCAAGGAACAACATCTTTGGAGTCTAACCCTATGGATTTGACAAGGCTTCTTGCTATTGTTGAGCAACGCAAGATATTCGAGGAGCACTTCCATGGTCGCACCATTTTTACTCCAAAATAGGTAATGTAGGGAATTTTGAATTTGAAGATTTATCTTTTGCGGCAACGAAACCTTTTTGACTTTTGCTGTGAAACTAACGACATATATCCCGAACTTGTTCGAGTATTTTATTGCAACCTGAACTTTCGGAAAAATCGTCTCACTTCCTATGTGAAAAGAAAAGAGATTGTTTTAGATGCTAAAACGTTTGGTTCATTGTGCTGTCAAATACCCACTCAATGTAGCACTGTTGGTTTCAGTCTACAGTGTGAATGGGAGAACTATGATCGTAAGGAATTCTACTATTCTATGTGTAGAATTTCTAAAGAGGAAATTGAATTGAGTAAGTAGCAAGGCTTTGGTGAAACTATTAAAAATCGAGATATCCTCTCTGCTGGACATCTCAAACTCGAAGATCGTTTGCTTCATTATCTGCTGAGCTGTCATCTTACCAAAATTTTCAAACCATTCTCAAATATGTGACATAGAGCTCCATTTGATGTACGCTATGAAATTTAACATCAAGATCAATTGGATTCAGATGATAATGCGACAAATATGGAACGTTCGAGGAACACAAAGTCCTTTGCCTTATTCTATCTTCATAAGAAACATTCTTGAACATTTTAGTGTGTCTACTAATGGTGAAACCAAGGTACCTCTGAATCTTCGCGAAAGGAAGATTGATGTGGAAGTTGTCCACAAAATGGGTTTCTCCATTGATCCAAGTGATCGTCGCTCTTATAGGCATCAATCTGATAGACAACCTGCACCTGCTGATCAAACAGAACCTAACCCACTTGCACCACAACCTTATGAGTTTCATGCTCAATCTTCCTCATCTACTGGTATGCCTACTAATAAGATGATGATGGACGAGTTGGTTGTCTTAGAGTGTGTCTAGGTTTTTATGTTTGTATCGGTGCATAATTCTGAACATCTGTTTTTATGTTTGTACTATTTGTATGCTTTGAACATCTACTATTATGCTATGCTATGTTTTTATGTTTGAACAATATTTGATTTTACGCTCTGATATTATGATATTATGATATTATGATATGCACTACATTAATTTTTTATATCTATTGTGCTATACATTAGGTTTGCTATATATCTTGTGCTTGACTCTTGGCTTTTCTACTTTTTGATGAAGTCAAAATGGGGAGAAAAGTTGAGAGAGTGTATTTTCTATCAAACTTTATTCCAGGCACTTCACTCCAAATGAAAGGGGGAGTATACAAGACAAGTCAAGATATATCACAAAGTATGCTACTCTCAGAAAATTCAGAAACAACACTATCAAGAAGATATTGGTTTGATGATGTGTGAAGAAGATCTTTGCTCCTGACCTTGGCACGGTTTTGATGAAGACACCAACATCACCAAAAAGAAGAAAAGAAAGAATAATTATGAAGACAAAGCAGATCAAAGCTTCAAGATAATTAGATTAAGTCTTTATAGCTACTTCTATCCTAAAACTCTTAAATATACAAAGTAGTAATGCTCAAACTATTTTTCAAGAAAGTTGAAACACTTTAAAATACTTAAAAAAAATTAAAAAAATAGTGTGTAATAGGTTACTTCATCTAAGTAACAGGTTACATGTGTGAGAAAAGAGTTATCCAACTTAAAACTGGCCAGAGTAATCCATTACTGTCTTTGAGTAATAGATTACCAGTTTTGAAAAGTGCGATTACCCATATTGCTGTAATCAATTACTCTAATTTGATTTTAAATGAACAGTGGATAGAGAGTTTGGGTAATCGATTAACCACTGTCAGTAATCGATTACTAAGAGTTGTTACATCAGATTTCAGATTTCAAAATGAAATGTTTTCACTCCAAACGAAATCTTTTCACCTCAAACAACTCCTACACTTTCAGAAAGGCACCATGGGTGTTTCGAAAGTCTATATAAAGGCTCTAACTCTCACAACACAAAAAAAGACAACAACACACAACTCTTATACAATTTCTAAAAGCTCTTAAACGTATTCTGAAGTTATTTCTCTACACTTTTTGCAACTAGTCCTTAACTTTCAAAGTTGTTTTTCTGAAGTTGCTTAGAAGTGTTTCAAAGTTTTCCATTATTACTTGATATACATAAAGAGTTGATTGGATTGCAAGTTATACTACTTTCATACTTGTAAAAGCAATCTGTCATTGTTGTACATTCTTCAATATTGTTGCAGAATACTTTCTTTCACGGGGTGTGAAAGAAAGGGGATTAGAATCACTTGGAAAAGTGTTTTCCAAGAATGAATAAGGATTAGGGAGTGTGTAAGGTACATAGAAATCTCGGGGTGAGATATTGTAATTACAACTCATAATTCTTAGTGAAGAAATCTCTTGTGCTGTAAGAGTACTGGACGTAGCCTTCGGTGGACTAGAAGGTGAACCAGTATAAAAATCATTGTGTATTCTCTTCTCCCTTATCTCTTTCATTTTATCTTGATTATTTTTCTGCATATATTTTCCGCTGCACGTTAACTCTTGATTTTGCAGAAAAAGTGGCCATAAATTTTAAGTCAACTAATTCACCCCCTTCTTAGTTGCAACCTCGTTCTTACACTCTTGCAGCACAAGAGATTTCTTCACTAGATATTAAGAGTAGTTATTACAATTTCTCACCCTGATATTTCCTTGTACCTTACTCACTCTCTAATACCTATATCACTGTTTCGAAAATACCATTTCCAAGTGACTCTATCCCCTTTCTTTATCACACCCTTGTGACAGAAAGTAATTCAACAAATTGAATGAAGAAACCTTTAACTAGGGAAAAGATTGCCTTGACAAGATTTGGCAATATAAACTCTTGCAATCCAATAACTCTTTTGTATACTTTAGTACTAATGCTCAGAATGTTTGAATAACTTGAAACAACACTTAAGGCAACTTCATAAAATATGTTCTGAAAGTTATGAACAAGTTGCAAGAAGTGTAGAGCAAGTATTTCAGAAAAGTATAGATTATGTGAGTGAGTTATATGTTGTGACCTATGAGTTTCAATTCCTTTATGTAGACTTTCCAATCAGCCAAAACACCTCTACGAAAAGGTAGGAATTGATTGGAATGAAACCATTTTGTTTGGGTTGAAAGTTGTGTAGCTTGAATTTGAAAATTGGTGCAATAACTCTCAGTAATCTAATCGATTACCCAAACATTCTGTCAAACTGAGAAATTGATTTTCACAGATTGTAATCGATTACTCAAAAAGCTGTATTCGATTACCCAATTGTTCTATCCAATAGAGTAATTGTTTATCGTGTTGTGTAATCAGTTACTCAAAAAGTGTAATCGATTACCCTTTTCAATTTTTGTTGGATAACTTGTTTCTCACTCATATAACCTGTTACTTAGTTCTGGTAACCTATTACTTAGTCATAGTAACCTGTTACTTAGATCTAGTAACCTATTATATAGTATTTGAAAATTGTTTTCATTCACACTTGTGTTTATCAATTTTCTTTTTAAAATACTTTTGAGTATTACTACTAATTATATATTTAGATTATTAGGATAGAAGTACCTAAATAATTAGATTCTAAGTTCTTGAAGCTTTTTTCTTCATAAGTTTCTTCCTTTTCTTATTTTATGTGATGTTGGTGTCTTCATCAAAACCGTGTCAAGGTCAGGAGCCAGATCTTCTTCACAATTTCCCCCTTTTGATGATGACAAACCAATATCTTCTTGATAATGTAGTTTTCTAAGAGTAGCATACTTTATGATATTCTTGACTTGTCTTGAGTATGCTCCCCCGATCATGTATGCTCCCCCTTTGATTTGGAGGTATGTGCCTGAAATAATTTTAACAGAAAATACATTCTTCCAACTTTTCTCCCTTTTTTTGACTTCATCCAAAAGAAGCAAAGTCAAGAGTCCAACACAATATATATATATATATATATATATAGCATACAATATGTATATAGCACACATATAGCATAGCATAAAATTCAAAAGATGTTCAAACATTTGTTCAAGACATAACAAAAAAAACAACAAAACAACAAAAAACAGCAATTGTCCATAATCATGCAACATTACAAAGAGAATTCCTGGACAACAAAAGTTCTAAGACTTAGGCTCAATGCTATCATCATCAAGGTTCATCCTATTGATCTTATAAGAAAGACATTGAAGCTCGAATTGGACTTCTTGATTCTGAGCGTCAAGAGCATCCATCCGATTAAAGATGTAGCCTCGAAGAGAGAATAACTCATCCATAATCATCTGATTGGTAGGCATGGGAACAGATGAAGACTCGGTATGAAACTCATAAGGTTGATGTTCAGGAGGGTTAGTAGAGACATTTGCAGTTGGATCAGCAGGTGCAGCCTGTCTATCACTTTGATGCTTATATAGTCTATCAATGTGATCTCAAAAGAAGCCCATTTTGTGGATCACATCCACATCGAACTTACTATCGTGTGCATCAAGTGTGACTTTGGATTCGCCAGCAGTGGATACACCAAAATGCTCAAGTATGTTGGTTATGAAGATTGCATAAGGCAAAGGGATGTGAGTATCTCAAACAGACCATATATGTCTCATTACTGTATTAGCCCAATTGATTGAAAGATTATGCTTAAGAGCATACATCAATTGCAGTTCCATGTCATTAATTTGAGAATGATTTGAATATTTTGGAAGATTAACATAACTCAAAAAGTAATAGAGCAAACGATCTTCGAGATTGAGATTTCCTATAGCAAGGATATCTCTACTCTTTACAGTTTCACCTAAAGCTAGTTGCTTACACATTTCTATTTCCCTTTTAGAGAATCTACACATAGAGTAGTAGAACTCTTTTCTATCATAATTATCCCAGTCGCATGCCAGACCCAAATCTTTTATGCTACCTTGAGAAGGTATATTACATCATATTGAACTGAAGGTCTTAATATCCAAAATGATTTCTTTTCCTTTCACAAAGGATGTTAAACAATTTTTCCTAAAGTTCAAGTTGAAGTAAAATACTTTAACATGTTCATGATAGTAAGCATTTGATTTCTCACAAAAATCAAAAAGATATTGTTGCCTTAGAAGAGTAGGGAAATGAAAATCTTCAAACTCAAAGTTACTTACATTGCCATACTTGGGAGCAAATATGGAGCGTCCAAGAAAATGGTCTGAGAAAACTTTGTGTTGTTCATCATTTGCGAGAAGATGTATCAAATCCAAAGGATTAGCCTTAGAAGATGAAGTTCCTTGCTTCATTTGAGATACACTGGTATGTTGCTTCTTAGCTCTTGATGATGAAGCTATTCATTGAGTTTTTGAAGAAGTTAGGTTTTGAGGTTTTGACATATTTGGGGATTTTTGATTAAGGTCACTAAACACGAAATCTATGGAATAAAAGTGCTTAGAATTTAGAAAGTGATATGAAATGAGTCAAAAATCAAACAAATCGGATCAAAAATGAAGATTGTTGAGAAAATCTAGGGTGAACTCAAAAAGAGAGGTTTGAGGAGGAAGAAGAAGAAGTCTTTGAAAAATGAGGAGGGAAACTTAAATACTGGTCAGAGTAATCGGTTACTCAAAGTGAGTAATCAGTTACTCAACATAAAAGAGGGTGATCGGTTACTGAAAGTTCCTGCTAAATGTAGTAATTGATTACTCTAGAGAGTAATCGGTTATTGACCCTCAATTTTCAAATTTCAGGCATACTATGCGTGGTAATCGGTTACTGAACATATGTAATCGATTATGCCCCCACGAAGTTGAAAATTTTGAATAAAGTTAAGCAATTTTAAGTACAAGTAGGCATAATATACATACAATGAAGCAAATATATAATCATGAATAAGCAATTAAGTCAAGTAAGCTTCATCAAATATGTCTATTTCTCGTCTAATTTTATAGAAATGTTCTTTGCCCAAGGGTTTAGTGAATATATCTGCTAGTTGGTAATGAGTATCAACAAATTCTACAGGTACATCTTTCTTTTGGATATGGTCCTTAAAGAAGTGGTGTCGTATATATATGTGTTTGGTTCTAGAATGCATTACTAGATTCTTTGTTAGATTTATAGCACTAGTATTGTCACATTTTAGGGGAATGCATCCTAAGTCTAAGTCATAATCTCGTAATTGTTGTTAAAGCCACAACACTTGGGCACAAAAACTACATGCCGCTAGTATTCTGCCTCATCAATACTTAGGAAAATAGATGCTTGTTTCTTGCATGACCATAAGACCAGTGCATTTCCTAATATATGACAAGTACCACTTGTACTTTTTCTCTCAATTTTGCATCCAGCAAAATCTGAATCTCGATATCCAACCAAATCACATATACTTCCTTTTGGATACCATAATCTCACATCAGTTGTGCCTTTTAGATATTTAATGATTCTTTTGACAACACCTAAATGTGACTCTTTTGGGTTTGATTGATACCGAGCATACAAACAGACACTAAACATTATATCAAATCTACTGGTTGTTAAGTAGAGTAGGGAACCAATCATACCTTGATACTTTAATATATCAATGCATTTTTCGGCTTCATCTGTATCAAAGAATGCACCAAAACCCATAGGAGTGGCAATTAGCTTGTAGTCATCCATTTCAAATCTTTTCAGCAAGTCTCTACAGTATTTGGATTGACTCACAAAAATACCATCCTCGAGTTGTTTGATTTGTAATCCAAGGAAGTAATGTAACTTCCCCATCATAGACATTTCAAACTCTCCTTGCATCATTTTGCCAAAATCACTACACAAAATCTCATTAGTAGAACCAAAAATAATATCATCTACATATATTTGAACGAGAAGAGTATGATGATTTATTTTCTTAATAAAGAGTGTCGTGTCGACCTTTCCTTTGGTAAAACCTTTTTCAATTAGAAAGTTTGTTGGACTATCATGTCATGCACGAGGAGCTTGCTTTAAGCCATAGAGATCTTTCTTTAGTTTATGCACATGAGAAGGATGTTTGTAGTATTCCAAACTTGTAGGTTGTTCTAAACACACTTCTTCTTGTATATAACCATTTAGAAAAGCACTATTTACTTCCATTTGATATAACTGAAAATTTAAAGAGCAAGCATACACAAGGAGCAACCGAATAGCTTCAAGTCTAGCAACAAGATTCAAGGTTTCATCAAAATCAATTCCTTCTTCATGATTATATCATTGTGCTACCAGTGTGGCTTTATTTCTAACAATTATTACATTTTCTTCTAATTTATTATGGAATACCCAACGAGTTCCTATAACTTCCCTATTATTTGGTCTACGAACAAGTTCCCAAACTTCATTTCTCTCAAACTGATTCAACTCTTCCTGCATAGAAAGAATCCAATGTTCATCCTTGATTGCATCATCAATCTTGGAAGGTTCTATTTGAGAAACGAAAGCCATGTTTAAAAAGGCATCATTTAGCTTTAAACAGGTAGTGACACTCTTACATATGTCACCAATGATGTTGTCAATAGGATGGTCTCGATGAGTTCTCCATTCTTTGGGTAAATCAGAATGAATATGCTCTTCTTGAGAAGATAGAGTATCATCCATTTTCAAATGCTTAGTATTGGTTATTGTAATCAATTACCTAAGATGTATGTTTGAAATATGAAATTTTTTTATGTTGAGTAACCGATTACTCACTTTGAGTAACCGATTACTCACTTTGAGTAACCGATTACTCTAACCAGTATTTAAATTTCCCTCCTCATTTTTCAAACACTTCGTCTTCTTCTTCCTCAAACATCTTTTTTCGTGTTCACCCTAGATTTTCTCAACAATCTTCATTTTTTATCCGATTTTTGTGATTTTTGACTCATTTCATATCACTTTCTCAATTCTAAGAACTTCTATTCCATCAATTTTGTGTTTAGTGGCCTTAATCAAAAATCACACAAATCAGATCAAAAATGAAGATTGTTGAGAAAATCTAGGGTGAACACAAAACGAGAGGTTTGAGGAAGAAGAAGAAGTGTTTGAAAAATGAGGAGGGAAACTTAAATACTACTCAGAGTAATCAGTTACTCAAAGTGAGTAATCGGTTACTCAACATAAAAAATTGTTAGATTTCAATCAGACATCTTAGGTAATTGATTACATAGGAGGGTAATCGGTTACTAAAAGTTCCTACTCAATGTAGTAATTGATTACTCTCTAGAGTAATCGGTTACTGACCCTCAATTTTCAAATTTCAGGTATACTGATGCTTGGTAATCGGTTACCGAACATATGTAATCGATTATGCATCCAAAAATTTGAAAATTTTGAATAAAATTAAGCAATTTTAAGTACAAGTAGGCATTAGATACATACAATGAAGCAAACATATAATCATGAATAAACAAGTAAGACAAGTAAGCTTCATCAAATATGCCTAATTCTCGTCTAATTTTATAGAAGTGTTATTTTTTCAAGGGTTTAGTAAATATATCTGCTAGTTGGTCATGAGTATCAACAAATTGTTCAGATACATCTTTCTTTTGGACATGATCCTTAAGGAAGTGGTGTCATATATCTATGTTTTTGGTTCTAGAATACATTACTGGATTCTTTGTGAGATTTATAGCACTAGTATTATCATATTTTAGGGGAATGTATCCTAAGTCTAAGTCATAATCTCGTAATTGTTGTTTAAGCCACAACACTTGGCACAACAATTACCTGCTGCTATGTATTCTACCTCAGCAATACTTAGGACAACTCAGGCTTGTTTCTTGCATGACCATGAGACCAGTGCATTTCCTAATATATGACAAGTACCACTTGTACTTTTTTTCTCAGTTTTGCATCCAGCAAAATCTGAATCTGAATATCCAATCAAATTACATATACTTCCTTTTGGATACCATAATCCCACATCGGTTGTGCCTTTTAGATATTTAATGATTCTTTTGACAACAACTAAATGTGACACTTTTGGTTTTGATTGAAACCGAGCATACAAACAAACACTAAACATTATATCAGGTCTACTGGCTGTTAAAAAGAGTAGGGAACCAATCATATCTTGATACTTTAATATATCAATGCAGTTTCCAGCTTCATATGTATCAATGAATGTGCTAAAAACCCATAGGAATGGCAATTGGCTTGTATTCATCCATTTCAAATCTTTTCAACAAGTCTCTGCAGTATTTGGATTGACTCACAAAAAAGCCATCACGAGTTGTTTGATTTGCAATCCAAGGAAGTAATTTAACTTCCCCATCATAGACATCTCAAACTCTCCTTGCATCATTTTGCCAAAATCACTACACAAAATCTCATTAGTAGAACCAAAAATAATATCATCTACATATATTTGAACGAGAAGAGTATGATGATTTATTTTCTTAATAAAGAGTATAGTGTCGACCTTTCATTTGGTAAAACCTTTTTCATGTAGAAAGTTTGTTAGACGAATGTACCATACACGAGGAGCTTGCTTTTAGCCATAGAGAGCTTTCTTTAGTTTATACACATGAGAAGGATGTATGTAGTCTTCAAAACCTGGAGGTTGTTCTACAAACACTTCTTCTTGTATATAACCATTTAGAAAAGCACTATTTACGTCCATTTGATATAACTGAAAATTTAAAGAGCAAGCATATGCAAGTAGCAACTGAATAGCTTCAAGTCTAGCAACAAGAGCGAAGGTTTCATCAAAATCAATTCCTTCTTCCTGATTATATCCTTGTGCTACCAGTCTGGCTTTATTTTAAACAATAATTCCATTTACATCTGATTTATTACGGTATACCCAACGAGTTCCTATAACTTGCCTATTATCTGGTCTAGGAACAAGTTCCCAAACTTCATTTCTCTCAAATTGATTCAACTCTTCCTGCATAGCAAGAATCCAGTATTCATCCTCGATTGCATCATGAATCTTGGAAGGTTCTATTTGAGAAACGAAAGCCATGTTTAAACAAGCACCATTTAGCTTTAAACGGGTAGTGACGCCCTTACATATGTCGCCAATGATGTTGTCAATAGGATGGTCTTGACGAGTTCTCCATTCTTTGGGTAAATCAGAATGAATATGCTCTTCTTGAGAAGATATAGTATCATCCATTTTCAAATGCTTAGTATTGGTTGTAGTAATGATAAACAAATCCTCTTTTAAAGGGGAACTTGGCAAGTCCTCTTCATCAAGAGTTAACCCATCCTTTATTATTGGGTTGGTTTCATTAAAACACATGAACATATTCTTCCATGGCTAGAGTTCTTTTATTGAAAATTCTATAAGCTTTACTCGTAAGAGAGTAGCCTAGGAAGAGTCATTCATTAGTTTTTGCATCAAACCTGCCTAAGTTATCTTTACCATTATCTAAAATAAAATGTTTACAACCAAATACATGGAAATGAAACATGTTTGGTTTTCTATCTTTAAAGAGTTCATAGGGGGTTTTCTTGAGAATTGGTCTTATAAGAACTCTGTTTGAAAAATAACAAGTTGTACTAACTACATCAGCCCAAAAGTATTTTGGGAGATTAGCTTAGTCAACATTGTACGAGCAAGTTCTTCTAAGGACTGATTCTTTTTCTCTACAACACCATTTTGTTGTGGTGTTTCTTACTGCAGAAAAATTATGATTGATACCAGATCATCACAGAATTCTTCAAAAGAAGCATTTTGAAATTCTCCTCTGTGATCACTTCTTATAGCAGCGATTGTCACATTTTGTTGTGGTGTATACCATATATGTTTGATTAATACATACTTAACCTGGAAAAAAAATCAGAAATATTAATCATTACATGCCTGATTGCATTTATGGATGTTGGATTTGTCATACAAACCTTGTTCATAATCTGTTTTTGTCAGTTTAATCGATTAAATGCCTTTGATAATCGATTAAATGCAGTGGTTTTTGCATTTGTTCAATCTTCTAAAATCTGGTTAATCAATCACAACATGTACTAATGATTAATTACAGTTTCTTTTCACAACTATTATATCTCTTCTTACTTTTGACCATATATTATCATTTAATTGTCTAAATTTTTTATAATGTCAAAAGGGGGAGAAAAGTTGTTTTGTTGTTTGATGTGTTTCAGGTTGTTGAGCTTCCATAAGTTTGTTACCTACTCTTGCTTGAATCACCCCATTGCTTGGTTGAGGGGGAGAACAAAGTGAGGGGGAGCAGTGCCACTTTGACATTTAACCAACCTAAGCAAACACATGTTGATCATCATCAAGCTTATCAAACAAGGATTTAGTGTAGAGTTTGTCATCATAAAAAATGGAGAGATTGAAAGTGGAAAGAGTCAAGACTTGCAGATTTGACGTTAACCTAAGTTTTGATGAAGACAACGGACATACAAGTAAGCTTCAAGATCGTACAACAAACAACGAGCCGAAGACTCAAGGGTTGCATCTATATACTTAGGGTGTTGTAAGTTTTACTTTTATTAGAAGTCCTAAGATGTTTGCCTTAGAACTAGTCTAGGTTATGTAAACCTAGGTGGAGTCTCAGAAGAGCTTTAATATAAACAAGATTAAAATTGAGACATCACATCTAGATATCATATGATAAGTAGGCTCATGCATTCACATACATAGTCATATGCATTAAATGTATTATATTTGAAAAACTATGTATAGCATGTCCATATCATATAGGTAGTTTATCTTACATCAAGAAAATATTTTTCAATCAGCATAATCGATTATGTATTATGTATAATCGATTATCAGAATTACAGTAGCTAACCAATCTGATCATGTTGGTGTGCTAATCGATTAAGATATTGTATAATCGATTAAGACATAATAGAAAACTAACTTTAGTAGCTCATTAATTGATTAAGTGGATGAATAACGATTAATAAAAGTATCAATATGTTTCGTATAAATGCTGAAATTCTGGCTCATGTGGCATAATGTTCATAACATCATGTCTTGCATATCCAAAAGATCTTTGAGCATACATTACCATGTAGATTGCATTAGAAAAGTTTAGAGAATAAGGACATGTCAAATATGGCTTAGAATTTCAAGTTCCAGCATGCATCTTTACGATTTTTCATGCATCACATTCATTCTTGTTTTTCTTGATAAGTTTTAAAGTGGAAGTAAGAAAAATCTATTTTCTGAAAATTGTGAAATTTATTTTGTGAAAACCTTTGCATAATATTTTTCATATAGAATGGGTTCTTGTGAGTATTTTGCTTAGTGCTTTTAGAGTTGAGTTTACATTATTATATTCGAGTATTCAGTACTCAAGAAAACTCAAAATCTATTTCGATTGAAGAAAATAGTCTCTTAGTGAGTAACATCACTTCAAGAATAGATCTTGTTATTCTTCACGAAAACTAGGAGGTCTTGGTGCGAGCGATACTTGGCTGGGGCTTAATCTTGAAAAGATAGGTGATCTTAGTAGGTGAGATAGAGAGGTCAAACCGAGGTTGTCAAGCTTGTAGATTCCATGAAAATGTTCATATCATATAGTTAGTTTACCTTACATTAAGAAAATATTTTTCAATCAGCATAATCGATTATGTATTATGTATAATCGATTACCAGAATTACAATAGCTAATCAATCTAATGTTGTTGGTATGTTAATCGATTAAGACACTGTATAATTAATTAAGACAGAACATAAAACTAACTTTTAACATACTGTTAATTGATTAAGTGGATGAATAATCGATTAATAACAATATCAATATGTTTCGTATAAATGTTGAAATTTTGGCCCATGTGGCATAATGTTCATAACATCATATCTTGCATATCTAGAAGATCTTTGAGCATATATTGTCATATGGATGGCATTAGAAAATTTTAGAGAATAAGGACATGTCGAATATGGCTTAGAATTTTAAGTTGTAGCATGCATCTCTACGGCTTTTCATGCATAACATTTATTCTTGTTTTTCTTGATAAGTTTTAAAGTGAAAGTAAGAAAAATCTGTTTTCTGAAATATGTTTTGCGAAAACTTTTGCATAATTTTCTCATAGAATAGGTTCTTGTAAGTATTCTCCTTAGTTTTTTTAGAGTTGAGTTTACATTATTATATTTGATTATTCAGTACTCAAGAAAACTCAAAATCTGTATCGATCGAGGAAAATGGTCTCTTGGTGAGTAACGTCACTTCAAGAAGAGATCTTGTTATTCTTCACGAAGACTAGGAAGTCTTGGAGCGAACGATACCTGGATGGGGCCTAATCGTGAAAATATAGGTGGTCTTAGTAGGCGAGATAGAGAGGTCAAAACGAGGTTGTCATGCTTGTAGACTCCAAGAATGTAACATCTTACTTTTGTCGTTTATTGGAAGTTTGTCTACCCATTTTGATGTTTGATACTTGGAACTAGACCCAGAGGAAAACTTTGACTTTTTCTTCCTCAATTGTTCTTCTACCTTGATTGCTTGTTGAACCAGATCATCCAACTCAACATAGTGTTATAACTCAACAATGTCTTGAATGTCTTGATTCAATCCATGTAACAACCTTGCCATAGTGGCTTCTCGGTCTTCATGGAAATTAGACCTCAATAAGCCTAATTCCATTTCCTTGAAATACTCATCAACACTCTTAGACCCTTGTGTTAGTCTTTGTAGTTTATTGTGAATATCTATTTGATAGGAGTTAGAAACAAACCTCCTCCTCATGATCAGCTTCATCTCATCCCTCGTATCAATTGGTTCAACACCAATTCTTCTCCTCTCCTTTTGAAGTTGATCCCTCCAAATCATGGCATACTCCTTGAATTCCAAGGTTGCCACCTTAACCTTCTTCTCCTCATTGTAAGAATTGCAATCAAACACTTGTTGAATTTTCAATTCCCACTCAAGGTAAGCCTCCAAATCATTCTTGCCAACAAAGGTTGAAACCTTTATCTTGATCCCTTCTAGCTTGTCATCCTCCCTTATTTTCCCCATCCTTGATTCCTGATAAGTGTGAAATTATGCTACACTTGCATTGTATTTAACTTACATTTTAGGACATAATTAGAACTTTATGATTGTTTTTAGCTTTTATTTCTCTTTGTTCGGTTTGAGCGGGTGTTTTTATCTATGGTGTGCAGTTTGGATGGATTAAAGCCAAAAAGAGTAGATATTTGGTGTAAGAAGATAGATGTTATATCATATTCCTATTTTTTATTTTTTTTTTGTTGGGCTTAGCCCAATATTTTGTAATTAGGATAAATGAGGGTTCTCCCTCAAGGATGAAAACACTTTACATTTTTACATCTTACATTATAATTCTCTAATTTAGAATTTGGTATTCTCTTCTCCATTATGAGTGAGTAATTCCATTTTTTTTAGGATTGGGGCTATGCCCTTTTACATTCATAAACACTTGATCTTACTTCTATTTCAATGAGTCTCTGGAGAGAGTTTGAAATTGTGTTGTCATCATCGCATGTAGGGTTGTTGTACTTGGGGACAATGGAGAACTATCACTTTCATGATTAGAATGGTTTGACATTTCACTCAAACTCATGTGTATCACTCACTTTTTGTTTGTAAAAAATGTAGCAAATTGTGTATCACTCAACACTCTATCCTCCTCGAGCTTCTTAAGTAAACAAGTTTGAACCAAGAATTTGTGAAATAAAATCACCCCAAATTCTCAAGATGGAAATGTTGTGACTTGAGTTATACCTCAAAGAAAGAATTTGACACTTGACACTTTTGGATTCTTTTGAACTCTTGTAGAATCACTTTTGACATTTTTGATTTTGGACTTTGACACTTTTTTTTTTTGGACTTTGACACTTTTTTTGATTTTGGACTTTGACACTTTGTGATTTTAGACTTTGACACTTCTGACACTTTTTGATTACGCGGAGTTGTTATAACCAGATTATCAAATCCAAACTGAACAACTTTCGTTCAAATTCAATGGGTTTCATTGCAATTGTGTCCCAACTTCATGGAAGGGTATATGGGCTGATTGGAAGCCTATTTAGAGGAATTAAGACTCCCATTTGAAATAGACTTGATACAATATGAATACACAAATTAAACACAATTTCATATATAATTCTCTGCGCTTTTATTGCAACTTTTGTTCTAAACTTTCAAAAAAATTCTGAAGTTGCTTCAAGTGTAAAGTTCTAAAGTTTTCATACTTAATTACTTTCAAAGAGCATTGTCTACTAAGTGTATTGAGTCAGAGGATTGCAAGTTATAGAATTGCTATATCTTGTAAAGGCAATCCTGCCATAGAATTCATTCTTCAAAACATATTGTAAACTTGTCAATATAATGGTGTGATGAGAAATGGAAAGATAGTTTTTAGAAAGGCTGATTTCCAAGTAAGTTAGGTATTTGTGAGTGTGTAAGGTACAAGGAGTCTCAGGGAGAGAAATTGTAATTACAACTCAAGATATCTAGTAAAGAAATCTCTTGTGTTGCAAGAGTACTGGACGTAACCTTCGGTGGACAAGAAGGTGGGCCAGTATAAAAACTCAGTGTTCTTTCTTTCTTCTCTCCACTCTATCTCTCTCGTTTTTGAATTAATTCTTGTTAATTTTTCTGCAATAACTCCACTACACAAACACTTTAATATCATAGTAGAAAAATTGACTATTGTCATATACAAATAATTCACCTCCACTCTTAGTTTTCATGTAATAGTTACAAATATGGAAGAGGAAAGATTGGACTCTTCACCAAATTTTGGTAATCCTACTTTAACCTATAGTCCAAAAAATTATGCACAACTCACTGCTATGCTTAACAATACTGACAATGATCAGAAAATGAACCAACTTAGCCTTCTATTTGTTGATGAAGTGCTTAAGGATTCTATACAAAACTTTAGTGATGTCTATCCTTGGATTCTAGACACTAGTACTACTCGTCATGTGTGTCCTATTTTGTCTGGTTTCATTACATATCATTTTATAAATCCAATTACCATAAAACTACCCAATGGTTTTATGGTTAAGGCAAAATACTCTGGAATTTTCATGTTTTCATAAACTTTTGTATTGCATAATGTCTTGTTTGTTCCCGAGTTTAAGTTTAATCTTATATCCATTCACAAGCTTGCAAATTCAATGCATTGTAGGGTAATCTTTGACAAATCTCAATGTCTGATACATTATATGATTACCGTGAAGAGGATTGGATATACTAATGTTTAACACAATCTTTGCATTATGACCACACCTTCTAAACCTTGTGTAATTAATACTTCAGTTGTCAATTATGCTTTAGTCAATTCCAATTTTGTTGATGCTTTTCGATTTGTGACATTTTAGTTTGGAGATCCTCATTTGTTGTATTAAAAGGTATTTGTGAGGATGTTTCCTATGTAAACTTTGATGCTAAAAGACATGTGATTACTGCCACTTAGCAAAAAATCCAAATTGTTGTTTCTAAATAACATGCCCAATTGTCTCCACTCTTTTGATCTTATATATATGGATATTTGGGGCCTTTGTCAATAGAATTCATACATGGTCATGAATATTTCCTTACTATTGTGGATGATTTCATTAGGCAACTTGGTTATATCTCATGAAATCTAAATCAAAAGCTAGAAGTTTGATGCAAAACTTTGTTACTTTTATCCAAACTCTATTTAATAAGGTCATTAAAGTGTTTAGAACAGACAATGTAGTCGAGTTCAATGCAAATTCCTTCTTTCAAATATGTGGTATTCTTCATCAAACATCTTCTATAAAAATACCATAACAAAATTATGTTGTGGAGAGAAAACATAGACATCTACTCAATGTTACTAGGTCATTATTGTTTCAATCCAAACTTCCCAAGATTTTTTGGTCATATGTTGTTCAAGATGCACTTTATCTAATTAACCGATTTCCTAGTCCAGTCTTGCATAAAAAGTCTCCCTATGAACTTCTCCATAATATCCTCTTAATGAAATAAAGGTTTTTGGTTGCTTGAGTTTTTCCTCCACTTTTCTACATCACGTATCAAAATTGGTGTTAAAGGTTATGTCTTGTTTGATCTACACACTAGAGACATCTTCCTCTCTAGAAATAATCATTTCTATGAAGTTAAATTCCCTTATTCTATAATAGTTTCTCAGTCTAGTCACAATGAGTTAGATCATAATTCTTATCTGATACTTCTGATCTAACTTTTCTCCTATATGATCCACCCTCCATTTCCATTCACCAAAATACTACAATTATACTGTCCAATTCCATTGCTATCAATCAAATTGATCATTTACCTTATTCTTCATCTCATTCTTCACCTTCCTTATCCAATAATCCATCTTTGTGAAGGTATGCTAGACATAGATATTCCCCATCATATCTTAAGGACTTTCATCGTAATCTTTTTACTTCCTTTGAGTATCTTCTTCATGCTCTTTTGTATTCCCTAAAGTGTACCATCCTCTTTCCACTCTCTTATCATACAAGTCTATATCCAAATCTCATATGGTTCATGTCCTATCTATAATCACTCATATTGGACCTCAATATTACCGTCATGCCATTAAGTCACCTCATTGGATACAAACAATGTAAGATGAGCTTAATGTATTAGAATTGAACAAAATGTGGTCAATTGTTGATTTTCCACGTGATAAGATACCCATTGGTTCCAAATGGGTCTATAGAATTGAATACAAGCATGATGATTCCATTGAAAGGTATAAACTCAGGTTTATGGCAAATGGGTATACTCAAACAAAGGGTGTTGATTATTTTGATAGTTTTGCTCTAGTTGTTGCTAACCTCAATAGGATTGATTATTTCCATTGCATCATCTTCTAATTGGATTTTACATCAATTAGATGTGAATAATATTTTTCTTCATGGTGAGTTAGATGTAGAGGTATATATGGCCATCCCTCAAGGAGTTGTATATAATATGCCCAAGCAAGTTTGAAAACTTCATAAATTCATTTATTGTTTTGAAGTAGTTTAGTAGGTAATGGTTCAGCAAATTATCACATGCACCCTTCTCACAAAATCTCTTGGTGTCGAACTCACAGCTTTGCTCATCTATGTAAATGACCTTATTTTGGTTGGAAATGGTCAAGATAAAATCAATTTTGTGAAGCAACATTTGCATGACCTTATTTATACAATCTTAACATAATCACACCCTTTTGACAAAATCTCTTGGTGCTGAACTCACAGCTTTGCTCATCTATGTAGATGACCTTGTTTTGGTTGGAAATAGTTGAGATAAAATCAATTTTTTGAAGCAACATTTGCATGACCTTTTAGAATCAATGGCCTTAAACCATTGAAATATTTCCTTCGTGTAGAATTTGCAAGATCCTCTCAAGGCATTACCTTATGTCAATGATAGTGTGCACTAGACATTCTTTCTGATACTGGATGTCTGAGTTCCAAGCTTGTTGCCACCGCCATTGTCAAAACCTCTTCCCTTCATCAAGATTGTTTAGGTGCATATCTTGATGCTACTACTTACAGATGATTAGTTGGTAGACTACTCTACCTAAATAACACAAGACCAAATCTTACCTATGCTATTTAACAATTGAGCCAATTCTTTACTAAACCAACCAACACTCACCATCAATATCTTACTAGAGTCCTGATATATGTTAAGGTACTTCTGGTCAAGGACTCTTTTATCCTTGCAATTCATCACTGCAACTTAAAGCCTTTAGTGATTTAGATTGTAAAAGCTATAATGATTCCAGAAGATTTGTTTTTGGTTATTGTATATTCCTTGGTATATCATGGGTTTTCTGGAAATACAAGAAACAACACACGTTGGCATGTTCTTCTTCATAAGCTGAATAGCGTGTTCTTGTTGCTACCATTTGTGAGATCTAGTGGTTGTCTTTCCTCTTGAGAATTTTTCCCATTCTATTCATCAAGCCTTCTCTTCTCTATTGTGACAATAGCTCTGCTAGACACATTGCAGCCAATTCTATGTTTCATGAATGCACCAAACATATAGAAATGGATTGTCATATTGTTAGAGATAGGCTTCAAGCCAACCTGTTTCACTTTTTACCCATTGCCACATTAGAGCAGCTAACTGATCTTTTCACCAAGGCACTAGATTCCTCTAATTTTTCTTATCTCCTTGGCAAACTGAGAATAATTAACATATACTCTCCAACTTGAAAAGGATATTGGAGGAAAATGCACAAGCGTGGAGTACCTTGGGGCAAAATTTGAAGGATTAGCTAGTTAAATAACTAAGATAGTTAGTTATGACAAATATTATTGAACAAACTAATTCTTTTTGTATATAAAGCCTTGAAAGCTTCATTGTTTGATATGAATGTGAATACACAATGTATTCTGCAAAATTAATATCAATTATTCATACATCTAGCACATTTTCATTTTCGAAAGCAACCGGGAGCACATAATCCTCAATGAGGTGAGTGATTTAAATCTGTTATATAAACACCAACTAGGAACAATCCTTTTCTCTACACAGTTCACCAGGAACACTCTCAATTGATCAATATAATGACGAAGTTGGCTTTGATAAGCATCTTTCTTTTTCATATCATCATTATCAATATGTAAATGATGCATACCAAATATAATTCTTTGCCTCCCCAATAAGATGCCCTTAAGCTGAGATATACAATTTGTCATTATGCCTATTCCGCAGAATAACATTATTGCATGTGTCATTGCTTTGTACCGTTAAAAATAACCTGTTGTATTCTTGGTCACATAGGGTTTACACCTATAAGTGTTTCTCCATTGGTTTTCCACCTATATCTTTTTTAAGTTTCTCTATTGCTTAAGTCTCTAAGTTCTTAACAAAGTGGTAATTAGTAGTTACATTATATAAGTATATATAATTATAACTATCTATATTATTTAATAAAGAGAAAACACAAAATAACCATCATATCGTGGTCTAATTTGTGATTCTCTATTTTGTCCTTATTATCTTCTTATTTTTACAAAAAAAATTATATAACAGTATCTACTTATTTTACATTTATTATCTTCTTGTTTTAAAAGTGTATTTAAAAAAGTTAAACATTACACCAATTGAATAAATTTAACTGCAAATTACAAATATTTAACACAAAATACTATATTTATCATTTATAATGTACAAATTGGACGGTACAAACAATAGGTGAAACTTCTCTGATTTTAATGTTTATGCCTTATTTACCTAATACTAGGGAGAAGTATAATTAACACTCATTCCTGGTTGGAATTATGAGTTTATCACAAAGTTGTAAAAACCATTTCGTACCAGCCGCTTCAACTGGAAAACTGGTGAACCTGACTCTTAACCGGTATGGTACAAGTGTTGAACCGGTCAAGTATCAAAACCGGTCAAAAACCGGTCAAAACCGGTCAAAAACCGGTCAAAACTGGTGAATCGGCCGGTATTTTACTAAACCGGTCAGTTTATCCACTTATTTTTTTTTTTGAAAAAAAAATTTAAAAACTTAAAAACTCATTACAAGGTGACTCATCTTTCCAACCCTTCTTCAACACTTCAAGACACATGTTTCCAAGGCATATATAGATTACACTTTTTGATTCCAAACATTCGTGTGTAATCTCAGTGACATTTGTGTAATCTTGGAGTAGTGTCTGAAAATAGGATTTGGTGAAAAAATATAATATCGATATGAGACAACTTTGACTCCTTGGTGTTAAATATTAAAACTCCAAATTTATTTGTTTTCTAGAGTGAGTTGTGAACTTGTGTCATTTATTTATATTTTGCGGTTGTTAAGTGATACTTTTAAATTAATATATGTCTTCTAATTTAGACTTTGAATTTGTTAATAACTTAAAGTTGTTTGTTTATGTGAATTTTGAGTATATTATAAATACGGATTATAAATTTGAGTATCTACCTATTTGGAATTTTTTTGTTATAGGTTCTTATATATATAAATATAAGCAGGTATGTCCGGTTTAACCGGCATGCAGTTTAATTACTGAGCCACTGGTTGAACCACTGTACCACTATACCAGTACCCTGACCGGTTTGATAACCGGTATGATTTTAACAACACTGGTTTCTCGTTTGTCGTCAGACTTGTCAAACACACGGTTTCATGAAATTGGTCTCTTTATCTTCATCCACATTCTTTTATTTCTTTGTGAAATGGTAGTCTGATTATACACTCTTCATTCCTATATTACTCCAATCACAAATATAACACTCTATAATATCAAGTAGTGTTATACAATGACTCATATTCTCTAGATAATAGCAATACAAGTTATGAGTTTGTGCTGATGTAAATGGGTTGTTGTAGAGAGCTATATATTTATGTTATATAAAGCTAATGTAAACAAAGAGAACAATAGCTAAACATAAATCATTATTCTCTAATACATAGTGGTAGCATCTCAATATTCTCGGGGACGTAGGCACAATTGGCAGAACATCGTTACCAAACTCATTGTGTTATTCTCTTCTCTCTATTCTCTTTTACTATTTGATTGTTCGTTTGTTCCTAACAATTAGTATCAGATGACTCTTAACCTAGGTGCCAAATTTGAGGTGGGGAAGTTCGATAGAATTGATAATTTCAGATTGTATCAAAGGAAGGTTGATGATGTGTTGGTTCAACAAGGTCTAGCAAAAAGGTGTTACGCGAGAATAAATCAGATAGTATGAAACAACTAGATTGAGAAGAGTTGAAAGAGAAGGTTGTGAGAACCATATGTCTCTGTCTATCAGATGAGGTGATGTATCATGTTATGAATTTGACGTCACCAACAGAGGTATGTGAGACATTAGAGGATCGATTCATGTCCAAGTCTCTAACAAATAAGTTATATTTAAAACAGAGACTCTATGGCCTGAAAATGTAGGAGGGTGCTGATTTGCAACAACATCTCAACACTTTTAATCAAGTGATCAATGACTTGCAGAAACTTGATGTGAAGGCTTATGATGAGAACAAAGCAATAACATTATTGTGTTCTTTGCCAAATTCCTTTGAACACTTGGTAACAACATTGATGTACGAGAATGACTCAATCAAACTGGTTGAGATCACATCTACACTTCTGTCCCACACTTAAAGAATACATAATATAGGAGAAGGGTCTGAGGGTGATGGTTTGTATGTGAAAAGGAGCCAAGTGCATGGGAGGAGACAAGGCATAAGTGAAAGTGTGCATGTCAAGAGGAACACTTTGGAAAGCTCTCCTTGAACGTCATGGTTTTGATGAGGACAACGTGTGCCTAAAAGTGCTTGAAGATAACCAACAATCCAACGTGCTTAAGTCTTTTATTTGGTACTAGGCTTAGACTAGTTTCTAGTTTAAGTTGAGTCGAAGGCTTAGGGCACCTAAAACATGTCTCACATGCATTTATCTTTAAATCATTTCATCCATGAGATATGTTCATGCATTACATAAATACATGTATATATGCATTCTAGGCATAAAACTAAGTGTCAAACATGTATTATCTAAGTGCATAACATATTTGATGTTCTCTATTTGAAAATACATATTTTATTTAGTGTTAATCGATTAACCATACCTTTAATCGATTAACCCAACTGCTGTGTAAAGTGGTTGCCACTGGAACACGTTTTTGTAATGCAGTTAATCGATTAAAGGTTTACGTTAATCGATTAACCTAACTGATTTTTAAGTTGTTGAAACTGAAAAACTGAAAAACAGAATCAGTTATGATTTTTAGTCCCGTTAATCGATTAAGAAGGTATTTAATCGATTATCTGGGGTTCTGGACTGATTCTTTATAAACTGCGTTTTCAGAATTAATCTCATAAGTTGCATGTTGCATTTATTAGAGAGTTAGAGCATTCTACGTGTTAATTGCTGCATCTATTTGTTAATTGCATTAGTGAGTTTAGAAATGAGAGATTCCTTGCTTTAGGATTGAGTGCATTTCATGTTATAATCTCTCACGTTTTCCCTCACATGTTCATGCATATTTTGATGCGTTTTTTCATGAATTTTATGATTCTGTAACTTCTGTTTTCATAACTAATACTTGTCATTTCACATGTGTTTGTGTTAAATGTGCATTAGAGTAAAGCCTTCATGTTGTATTTGAGCTTAGGTATAGCTTAATATTACTCTTGTAATTCTTGTATAATTGTTGTGAAAGGGAATCTCTTGGTGTCGTATCACCAGTAGAGATTGTGTGTTTCTTCATAGCTTAGAGTGTAAGAAAAGGAAAGAACGAGAGATTCTTTGGCTGGGGCTACGCCGAAAGAAACGTTTTCTTTATCGGTAGGAAGGGAGTCAAACCATTGGATAGTTTCTTTGATTTCTTGTCATTTGCTAAGTGTTGTAATTGGATAATGTGTTTGTAAATTACATTGATTCGATTATAGTGAAGGAAATCTCCCAAGTCAGCCGGGAGGCCTGGATGTAGTTTGCAGTGGACAGCAAACGAACCAGGATAAAAATTCGAGTTGCAGGATTTGTTTCTCTCTCTCTCTTTACTGTTTTCAATCGATTTAATTTGTATATTTGATTCAACTAATACATTCTGTTCTTTTGTTGTATTGCAAGCTATTCTGATATACAAATTTGTAAGCTCTGTATTCGTTCTGTTATCGGTTATTTGTTTCGCATTTAATCGTTTCTGTAATTGCTTACTGGTTCTGTTTAATCGATTAATATTCCTGTGTTAATCGATTATACTGTTTCTATTAATCGATTAAAATAGTTTCTGTTTAAAACTGTTTTTTGTGTTAATCGATTAAGACTGTGCTTATAATCGATTATCCTTTTCTCCTTAATCGATTAAATAGGGTTGATTCAGCATTAAGTGTTGATTTGCGAAAAGCGGTAATTCTAACCGCGACACCTATTCAACCCCCCCCTTCTAGGTGTATTGTAACCACTGATACCTAACAAGTGGTATCAGAGCTAGTACGAAGTGCTAGCTCAACCGCGTATTCGTGATCCTAAAGGGAAAAGGAATGGGTTCTTCAAATCCATTTGGTGGTGATGGGTCATCCATTAATCGACCACCAATATTCAGTGGTGAAGGGTATGCCTACTGGAAAGTGCGCATGCAAATTTTTATTGAGGCCATAGACTCGGATATTTGGGAATCCGTAGTCAACGGCCCTTACGTTCCACAACATCTTGTGGACGATCAACCTAAAGATAAACCGAAAAGTTTATGGACCGATGATGAGCGCAAAAAGGTCCAGCATAACCTGCGCGCCAAAAACATCATCACATCGGCCCTATCATATGATGAATTCTTTAGGGTCTCGCAGTGCCATAATGCGAAAGAAATGTGGGACACTTTACAAGTGACTCACGAAGGCACTAGCGAAGTCAAGCGCGCAAGACTGAACGCGCTGACCCACGAATATGAGTTGTTTCGCATGTTACCAAGCGAATCAATATGTGATATGCAAAAGCGATTCACTCATATTGTCAACCATTTAGTTGCTCTCGATAAATCATTTGCTAGAGGTGAACTAACTAATAAAGTTTTGCGTTGTCTTGACAGGAGATGGCAACCAAAGGTGACTGCAATTGTTGAGTCTAAAGATTTAGATTCTATGCCTTTAGCTACTTTATTTGGAAAACTTCAAGAGCATGAAATGGAGTTGGGTCGCTTGACCATGAATGAAGAATCAGACCGGAAGAAGAAGAGCATCACTTTGAAGGCCACGACCTCCAAAGACAAAGAAGAGAAAATTGATGATGAATCTGATTCCGATCTAGATGATGAAACTATGGGTCTCCTAGTCCGAAAATTTAGCAAATTCATTAAAAGAAAAGGAGGACTCAAAAAGTTTCAAAAGAAGGAAGCGAAAGAGTCAACCAGTAAAGGCAAGAATAACAAGGATCGCTTCACTTGCCATGAGTGTGGAAAGGTAGGGCACATGAGGTTTCAGTGTCCAACCTACCTAAAGAAGGTTGATTCAGAGAAGAGCACTCCCAGGGACTTCAAATCCAAGAAAGCTTACATCGTTTGGGATGTACCTGAGGAGGAATCGACATCGAGCACCTATAGTGAGGAGGAGTCAGCAAAGCTGTGTCTGATGGCCAGATCTGACATCAATACAAATTCAGACTCATGCAAGGGCAATGATGAGGTATATTCTGACACCTCATCCACTTCGAATGATTCACCTCCTTATGATGTATTGTATGATGCTTATGTCGAGTTGCATGATGAATTAAAGAAATTGGCTAGAATTAACATTGATAGGAAAAGAATAATCCTGATAAACGAACAAAAAATAAGCCAATTACAAAAAGAATTAGATGAATTAAAACTGGAAAATGAAACTTTAGATCTCATCTATTCTTGTAGTTCATGTAACTGCTCTGCTAGTAACTTATGTCAAAAACCTGTCTGTGAGACTTGCGAGACTTTGCAAGAGGACAATTTTAAACTAAATGAAAAACTCACACGTCTCACAAACAGTAAACTGCAATTAGATAACCTGCTTAATCAAACTAGAAATGTTGGTGATCGAACTGGTCTAGGTTATACTCGCACTGCTAAAAAGAAGCGACCATATAGAAAACCGGTAGCTCAAGCTAAAAACAAATATCATAAGCATTCTCCTACTTGTTTTTATTGTAACACATATGGTCATACTTATCATTCATGCTATATCAAAAAGTATGGTATACCTAGCGGAGTTTATGTATGGAAAAAGAAGGGAGATAATTCCCTAATCACTAACAGAAAAGGACCCAACACCAATTGGGTACCTGAGAAAAGTAAGTAATCTATTTTGCAGGTATGTCTCCGAACACATGGACAAAAATGGTACTTAGATAGTGGGTGTTCGAGGCATATGACAGGTGATAGATCAAATTTCCTGGATCTCTCACTTAAAGGAAAAGGATACGTCACTTATGGAGACAACAACAAGGGAAAGATACTCGGCACAGGAACAGTTGGTAACTCATCCCAAACTCTGATTGATAATGTCCTTTATGTTGAAGGACTAGAACATAACTTGTTGAGTATAAGCCAACTCTGCGATAAAGGTAATCGTGTATCCTTCGATTCTGATTGTTGTGTCATTCGTGATATTTTATCTAATAACGTTAAATTTGTTGGTCACCGTATAAATAATATTTACATGGTTAATTTGGACGATGTCACTACATTATTTTCAAAATGCCTTATTTCTAAAGAAGATGACATCTGGCTATGGCATAGACGTGTTGCACATATCCATATAAAGCATCTAGATAAATTATCATCAAACGAACTAGTTGAGGGGCTACCAAAATTGAATTTTAAAACTAAAGAAATTTGTGACACTTGTCAAAAGTGTAAACAAACCAAAAACTCTTTTAAAAATAAAAATGTGATATCCACCTCAAGACCTTTGGAGCTACTCCATATGGACTTGTTTGGACCATCACAAATCATGAGTTTTGGTGGTAGTTACTACGCTCTAGTTATTGTTGATGATTTCTCTAGATTTACATGGACATTGTTTTTATCATCAAAAAGCGACGCGTTCAAAAATTTTAAAAATCTTGCCAAGCAAATCCAAAACCAACTTAACCTAAAAATAATATATATACGAAGTGATCACGGGGGAGAATTTGAGAACTTTCAGTTCGACAAATTCTGTGATAAGCATGGCATTTTGCATCAGTTCTCTGCTCCTCGCACTCCACAACAAAATGGAGTTGTAGAGAGGAAAAATCGTGTTTTAGAAGAATTAGCGAGAACCATGCTTAACGAAAGTAATACCCCCAAGTACTTCTGGGCTGATGCAGTTCATACTGCATGCTATGTTATAAATCGAGTACTCTTAAGGCCAAACTTGAACAAAACTCCTTATGAACTTTTAAAAGGCCGCAAACCAAATATATCCCATCTTCACGCTTTCGGTTGCAAATGTTTTATATTAAATAATGGAAAGCGGGCCTTAGGGAAATTCGACTCTAAAGCCGATGAGGGAATATTTTTGGGATACTCGATTCATAGCAAAGCGTTCAGAGTCTTTAACAAATATTTAACATTAGCAAGAGCATGAGGATGAGGACGAGGATGAGGATGTGGATGAGGATGAGGTTGAGGACGAGGATAGGATGAGGAAGCGGATGAGGATGAGGATGAGGATAAGGACGAGGATAGGATGAGGATCAGGATCAGGATAAGGACGAGGGTAGGATAAGGGAGAGGATGAGGAGGAGGACAAGGATATGATGAGGATCAGGAAGAGGATAGGACGAGGATAGGATGAGGAAGAGTAGAGGGGGAGGAGGATAGGATGAGGATGAGGAAGCGGATGAGGATGAGGAGGAGGATAGGATGAGGATAAGGACGAGGAAGAGGATGAGGATGAGGGTAGGATGGGGATGAGGATGAGGGTAGGATGGGGATGAGGATGAGGGTAGGATGGGGATGAGGATGAGGGTAGGATGGGGATGAGGAAGAGGTAGATGAGAGGATGAGGTTGAGGATGAGGATGAGGATGAGCATGAGGATAGGATGAGGATGAGGATGAGGACGAGGATAGCATCAGGAAGAGCATGAGGATGAGGACGAGGATGAGGATGAGGAAGAGGATAGGATGAGGAAGTGGATGAGGATGAGGAGGAGGATAGGATGAGGATGAGGATGAGGAAAATGATGAGGGAGAGGATGAGGAGGAGGACGAGGATAGGAGGAGGATGAGGATGAGGATGAGGATGAGGATGAGGATGAGGATGGGGATGAGGATGAGGATGAGTAGGAGGAGGAGGATGAGGATGAGGATGAGGATGAGGATGAGGATGAGGATGAGGACACAGATAGGATGAAAATGAGGATAGGATGAGGATGAGGACGAGGATTGGATGAGGAAGTGGATAGGATGAGGAATAGGATGAGGACGAGGGTAAGATAAGGATGAGGATAGGAGG
>NC_032015.1:13400185-13417883 GCF_001865875.1 Lupinus angustifolius | reverse complement strand
TAGGTGTATTGTAACCACTGATACCTAACAATAAGAGAATATGCCAAAGGGAAAATACCAAATTCTAGGGGTAGAACACCAATATAGTGCTTTAAGCGTAAACATACTGGGCATTACAAAAAGGATTGTCCCAATGAATAGTCCTATCAAGCCGGTGGGGAAGATGGAGTGTCCACATCTTCAAATATTATACAAAAAGATGACTCTGGTTATAACAGTGAAAGTGATTTATCATCTGTATCATCAAATCACAGTGCATATGAGTGGATACTTAACATTAGTTGTTCCAACCATATGATACCAAACAGAGTGGTTCACTACATACAGTGTAGACAATTTTGGTTTCGTGATATTGGAAACAACAAAGCATGTGGAATTATTGCTATGAGAGAAATCAGAATTGTGATGGATGATGGTGTAGTGAAGACGTTCGTGAGGTTAGACACATACCAGCTTTGAAGAAGAATTTGATTTCTTGGAGTTGTTGGAGTGGTTGAAGAGATTCCAGTAGATTCAGGTCATGATACTATGAAATTATGGCACATGTGTTTGGGATATATTAGTGTATGTGGCATGACAAAACTATGTAAAGGATGACTGTTGATGGGGGCTGCAAATGCAAGCCAGGTTTGTGCAAGTATTGTATGTTTGCTCAACAAACACGAGTTAGTTTCAAGGCTGGACAACACAGGACTTAGGGCATTCTAGACTATGTCCATACTGATGTATGGGAACCCACTCAGGAACCATCCCTAGGAGGATCTAGGTATTTTGTTACCTTCATTAGTGGCTTTTCTAGCAAGGTCTGGGTATATTTTCTGAAGCACAAGTCAGAAGTCTTTACCAAGTTTAAGGTTTAGAAGGTATGGGTAGAGAAACGGACTGGTATAAAATTCAAATACCTGAGGTCAAACAATAGTATGGAGTAGGGGTGAGTAGGACCTGACCCTACCCGCTCACCCGGTACAGCCCAATCATGATCGGACACGAATAGGATCGGGTCTCATCGGGTTCAAAGACTAGACCTGGTCGATATTTAGGCTCGGGTAGGACCAAGCATGACTCTACTCGACCCGTCTCAAGGTAACTCACTTATCATGTTTTTATGTGTCTCTATTCAAATGTGTATAGAATAATGTCACCTTTTGGTCGAAAGTATCACTGTCTCTCAAATGTTTTTCATCTCGTACATGATTAATAATATATATACATATATCATTTTATGTGTCAAATTACATATTCATATTAATAAATAATATTGAGAAGACTTTATCTAAAATGAGTATGCATTATATTTAATCGGGTCTATGTCGGGTTCGGGTTTAAATGTTGACTCGATCTATATTTAGGGTTGGGTTAGCTTCGAATCTAGGGTCGGGTCTGGGTTCAAAAAATGACCCGACAAACATTAGGGTCGAGTAAAGATATGCCTTAACTCGTCCCAATCCTTCCCATACTCACCCTTAGTATGGAGTACAAAGACTCACTGTTTCAGAAATTTTGTGAGGAACTTTTAAGTGAAGAAGACTCCTCAGGAGAATGATGTTGTAGAGAGGATGAATATAACTCTTATAGAGAGGGCCAGGTGTATGAGACTAAATGATGGACTTTCCAAAGAAATTTGGGCAGAGGCACTTAGTATGGCATCATATGTCATCAATAGATCACCATGGGCTTCATTGGATGGTAAAGTTTAAGAATAAGTATAGACAAGTAACACAATCAATTATAATATGTTACACATATTTAGTTGTCCTACTTATGTACTTGTACCTATGATCTAAACTTGATCCCAAGTCAAAGAGTTATATCTGCATTGGATATTCGAAAGGTGTGAAGGAGTTTAAGTTCTAGGATTCAGTTTCCATAAAAGTGGTCTTGAGGAGAGATGTAGTGCTTGATGATTTCATGTTGAAATGGTCAATTTTGACAGAGGTTCCTAGGCCAAATGTAGAGACTTTGGGATCAAATATTATTTCAGTGAATAATGAAACGGTGCAGGTGAATAAAGGCAAGGAGTCATTCACTAGTTAAAGTTAAGAATATGATCATTCTGAAGCGGAGAGTTCAAGTGTGCAGGAGTGTCTACTTGCCAGAGGCAGGGATAAAAGTCATATCAAACCTTCAAAGAGATATGGCTTTGAGGATATGGCTTCAGTTGCTCTTTATATTTGTTCAGGAGATCCATATAGCTTTCAAAAGGCTATAAACAACTAGGAGAAAGAACAATGGATGAGTGACATGATGGAGGAGATAAGTCTTTACACAAGAACCAAACTTGGGAGCTTGTCTCATTGCCTCCAAACCAGCATGCAGTTAGGTGCAAGTGGGTGTATAAGAGGAAACTAGCAGTATCAGAAAAAGAAGGGGAAATTTTCAAGGCTCGTCTTGTAGCAAAAGGATATTCATAGTAGAAGGGGATTGACTACAATGATATTTTCTCCCTAGTGATGAGACACACTTCTATAATGGCAATGTTTGCCTTGGTAGTCAGTCAGGATATGCACTTAAAACAGATGGATGTGAAGACTGCCTTTATCCATGATGAATTAGAGGAGAAAATTTACATGACACAACCAGGAGGTTTTAGTGCAGCTGGACAGAGTCACTTGGTTTTCAAGTTGAAGAAGTCTCTACATGGGTTGAAGTAGTCTCCCTAAGAGAGTGGTACAAGCAGTTTGGCAGCCAACAGAGTAAGCCTTCAATTGTTGGTTATGTTGATTCAGACTATGTAAGAGACTTGGATGATAGAAGGTCCACAACAGGATTTGTCTTCACCCTTGCAGGTGGACTAATTATGTGAATATCATCAGTTTTGTCTGTTGTTGTTGTTGTTATGACCACAATTGAAGCAGAGTACATGGCAGCTGGTGAAGCTTCTAAGGAAGCCATATGGCTTATGGGGCTGGTAAATGAATTAGACATTAAGCAAGGTGGAGTTCCACTGTATTGTGATAGTTAGAGTCAAATATATTTGGCAAAGAACCAAATGTATCATGCTAGAACCAAACATATTGATGTGAGATTTCACAAGATCAAAGAGTTGGTAGCTTGCGAGAAGATACTATTGTAGAAGGTTCACACTTCATAAAATTCAGTTGATATGTTAACCAACCCGGTTACCGTGGACAAGTTCAGGCATTGCTGAGCTTGCTGAACATTCACTGATACTAGACTATGGAGAGCCCCCAACCCAATGGAGGAAGATGGAGACAGGTGATATTCGTCAGGTGGAGATTGTTGTGCAATGACTCATATTCTCTATATAACAACAATACAAGTTATGGGTTTGGGCTAATGTAAAAGGGTTGGGATAGAGGACTATATATATATTTATGTTATGTAAACCTAATGTAAACAAAGATAAAAATAGCTAGACACAAATCTTTATTCTCTAATACATAATGATAGCCTCTTAATACTCATGGGGACGTAGGCACAATTGGTCGAACATCGTTACCAAATTCTTTGTTTAATTCTCTTAGCCTCATTCTTTTTACTATTTGATTGCTCGTTTGTTCCCAACAACAAGTAATAACAACAATAACAGGTCCTTGATAGGGCCTAAGGTGGCTCAGCCATGCCCAAACATATGAAAGCTAGACCCACTTGTCAGAAGGACTATTTTATGAATTAAATAGGATAGTTGTGATTTCATTTTTTGTTTTATTTACCTTTATGTAAGATCTCACCAAGTGCATGGTGTAGATCATTTAGGTTGTTATCTTTTTTCATTAAGTTGTAGTAGAATGATGAAGAAGGACATGAATGATGAATATTCAGTTTTATATTTCTCCTTAGAATTTAATCCTTAGATATTTTTCTGTTTACTCAGCTACTTATGGAGAAGTTGAGGGAAAATCAAGAACTACAAAATGCTAGACATGTAGTAATCACCACAGTTTTACATAATATCACAGACTGGTTGGCTGATATTTGGTTTGTGCCATCTATGCCTACAGATCCACTACAAGGTACCCCCATTAATGTTTCTTCTTCTCATATTACTCATAACTCACAAAACCATTCTATTCCACCACCAAACCCTCAACACCCACCCCATCACCATACACGCCACCACCATACCCCCATTTCCGTCCTACATCACATCAACCAAACCCCCCCTTCCCATCCTAGACCACCAAAATTACAACTCTCATCTTTTGATGGAACAAACCCATTAGAGTGGATTTTTCAAGCAGAGCAATTTTTCCACCATATGGTGCCTCCTGAACAACGCTTATCCGTGATCTCCTTCTACATGCAAGGAGAAGCTCTCAGCTGGCTCAAGTGGATGTTCCACAACTTTCAGCTTTCTGATTGGAGCTCATTTACTAGGGATTTAGAAACCCATTTTGGGCCTTCTTCCTATATATGAACTTTTCAAATTAAAGCAATTGGGGACTGTGGCAGATTATCCAAAATAATTTGAAGCATTATGTAATAGAATCTGGGGATTATCACAAGAAGACTTTATTTATGGACTCATGCCTGAAATTCAAAGGGAATTAGCTACTCTACGCCTTAAATCCATTTCTGAAGCCTTAGGGATAGCTAAATTAGTGGAAGCAAAGGTGAGAGATAGTAATAAAACAGCCTCTAAACTCCCGCAGTTTATTCCTTACTCAAGTCCAAATCCCTTATCTAAACCAAGTCCCAACCTTTCCCCACTTCAACCCACAGCTCCAACTTCACCATCCATCCATGTTAGACGGTTATCTACTGCACAACTGCAAGAAAGACGAGCGCAAGGGTTATGTTATAACTGTGATGAGAAGTTTTACACGGGTCATAGATGTCAACCTAAGCGGTTTATGTTGTTGCTAGACGATGACCCTCACAGTAGCCTCATTGATGAAATTCACAGTTTCGAATATGCCATTGAAGAACCGACACCTCAAACCACAGACTCATGCTCTGCTGATCTTATTCATTTCCGTATTTCTAACCAAGCATTAGGAGGTCAACTCTCTCCTAAAACATTAAGGTTTTCTGGTTCGATTCATGGCCATCCGGTTACATTCCTTGTTGATACTGGGAGCTCACACAATATTTTACAACCAAGAATAGCTCACTACCTTAATCTAGACATCACGCAGACCCCTAAATTCCCAGTAATGGTGGGAAATGGTGCTTACATTTACTGCAGTGGCTTATGTGATAGCACCCCAATCCTACTCTAAAAACATGAATTTAGAATTCCATTCTTTTTTTTACCGATAAAAGGGGTTGATGTGGTTTTGGGTATCGAATGGCTTCGAACCTTCGGCCCTATAATATCAGATTTTTCAGTCCCATTAATGCAGTTTCAGGTGGGACAAATTCAGATAACACTCATTGGGGAGACTTCGTATAACTTGAAATACTCCACTTTTCACCAGTTCTACAGATTACTACAAACGGATAGTGTTGCTTCTTTTCATGTTATCATTCTTATGCAAACAAACCACTCAAACAACATCCACACACCTGAACCTACACTCAACCTACACCCACAAATACAACCACTCCTAGACCAATTCTAGTATGTGATCCAAACCCCTACAGACCTACCCTCAACTAGAACTTATGTCACCATATACCCTTACTCCCAAACTCCACCCCAGTTAACAGCCTTATAGATACCCACACACACAAAAAGATACAATGACAACCATGCTTCAAGAAATGATAAATACAGGGATTGTGGTTCCTAGCACTAATCATTTTTCCTCCCCAGTGCTTCTGGTCAGAAAAAAGATGGTAATTGGAGGTTTGTGTTGATTATCGTGCACTCAATGCTAACACTATACCCGACAGATTTCCAATCCCAACTATTGATGAGTTGTTGGACAAGCTAGGTGGTGCAACAATTTTTTCAAAAATTGACTTACGCTCCAGATACCACCAAATATGGGTACACCCCGATGACACTCACAAGACTGCTTTCCGCACCTTCGGTGGATACTATAAATTTCTGGTCATGCCGTTTGGGCTCACCAATGCTCCATCAACATTTCAAGCAGACATGAATGATTTATTCAGGCCTCATCTACAACGGTCTGTCCTTGTGTTTTTTGAAGATATTATTATCTATAGTGCAAATCTAGTAGATCATTTCATTCATTTAAAAATAATGTTGACCCTATTAGCATCTAATCAATTTTATGTTAAGTTAACAAAGTGTAGTTTTGGAGTTGCATCTGTTAGTTACTTAGGGCATATCATCACGGCTAAAGTGGTACAGCTTGATCCGGACAAAATTCAGGCCATGATGGATAAGCCACAGCCTCGATCTCTCACGGCACTCAGGGATTTTTTGGGACTCGCCAGATTTAATCGGAAATTTGTCAAGAATTTCACCTCTCTCGCCGCCCCTCTCGTCGACCTACTTAAACAACATAATTACACATGGATTATAGAGGCATATTCAGCCTTTACAAATTTAAAAAAAAAAATGCAATGGTCAAAACTTATGTTCTATAATTGCCAGACTTCTCCTCCACCTTTGATGTTGATACAGATGCATTGGTCGTAGCCATTGGTGCAATACTCTCTCAGAACGGCCATTCAATCGCCTTCTTCAGCAAGAAGATGTCTGGTAGGATGCAACATGCCTCAGCTTACGTCCGAGAGATGTTCGCAGTCACAGAAGCAAAAAAAAATGGCGTCAATATTTAATAGGTTGGTAATTCAGAATACTAACAGATCAACAAAGTTTGAAGCACCTAATTTCCTAAGGGTTACATACACCAGAGCAATAGAAATGGACGAAAAAGCTAATTGGTTTCCAATTTGAAATAAATTATCATACGGGTAACTCTAATTGAGTGGTGAATGCCTTGTCTCGGCGTGATGATGAGGAAGTAGCTCTGCTCACTTTATTGTCTTCTCTCATGCCCACACTTCTGGACCAACTGCAAAGATATTATCAAACAGTGGAAGGCCAACAACTTGTCAAAAAAAGTTTGGTTGATTGCAATATGAAATAAAAAATTCATTTCTCTAATGGGATGCTGTTTTATGAAAGCATAATTTTCATACCTGGATTTCAAGAACTCCACACCATGGTGATCATAGAATTTCACTCCACCCCTTCTACCGGCCACTCGAGTCTAAAACCCACCCTTGCCCGAATTGCAGCATCTTGCTACTGGCCCGGGTTATACAAACAAACAAAGGATTACATAAAGGACTGTCTCACCTGTCAATACAACAAATATAGACTATCAAAACAAAATGGGTTATTACAACCTCTCTCTGTACCAGAAAAAGTTTGGGATGACGTATCAATGGATTTCATCACCCACTTACCTCAATCTCAAGGTCATTCTGTTATATGGGTGATCGTGGACAGATTCTCCAAATATGCCCACTTTGTGAGTATTCCCTCTAAGTTCACGGCAGAGGAATTGGCAAACCGATTTCTGACTGAAATATTTCGGTTACATGGAGTTCCTCGATGGATTGTATCAGATAGGGACAAAAATTTTATCAGTTCCTTTTGGAAAGAGTTCTTCTGCCTCTTGGGAACCACTCTGAGTTTCAACTCCGCAAACCGATAGCCAGATGGAGGTGGTGATTAGATGCGTCCAAATATACATTGGGTGCTTCACGGGATCTCAGCCGGCTAAGTGGTTCTGCCATCTCTCCCTTGTTGAGTATTGGTATAACACCTCAAAACATTTATCCATCGAGTTCTCCCCATTTGAGGCACTTTATGGACGCCAACCTCCATCCATGATAACCTTTTTGGGCTGAACAAACACTGTCGGGCTAGTCACAAATATTCTGAAACCAAGAGCAACTTTGTTAGTTAACATCAAACATAATCTTTTGCGAGCTCAACAAAGAATGGTGGCACAAACACAAACAAGGAGAAAGGACATTACCTTTGACATTGATGAATGGGTTCTCCTCAAGCTCCAACCGTATCGGCAAGTGATGGTGGCCCGTCGACCGTGTCATAAATTAGGCCCTCGCTATTTTGGGCCATTTCGGGTAAACCGAAAGATAGGAGTCGTTGCATATGAGCTTACTCTACCTCCAACAGCCTGCATCTACCCGGTCTTTCATGTATCTCTCTTGCGCAAGTTTTATGGCGATCCAACATCACACTTCATTTCCCTACCCAAAATCCCAGACTCAAGAAAGGGAATGGGAAAGATATCAGTGAATGGAAGAGAAGCAGAGGGAGTAACAAAGGATTCTTGCGTGGGGGATAAAGTGTCTCCACGAATGAGTGGAATTGTGTTAACAAAGAAGAGAGAAAACCCAGTTCAAATAGAGGAAGAGAGAGACGGTGGAAACACAAATGCTACATTAAATCTAGGGGTGGTAATATGGGCCAGCTCGGCCCAGCCTGGCCCGCCTTTGGCCCGACAAAATATGGGTTGGCCCGGCCCGGACCTTATTGCTAAATGTGTTGGCCGACCAATTTTTTTCCTACAAAATATACATTTTAATCAACTTAATCACAATTTCATAAATAAATAACCATCATGCCTCATAAATATCTTTTAAAACAAAAAATCACAAACCAAAGTCCACAATCTCATAATAACATATCATCTTAGTTTAAAACTTGTAAGTTCTAAACAATAAGTCAACATAATTAAATCTTCTTCATCATCTGTATTATGTACATGAATAAATTAATGAAGAGGGATCAACTTTCTCCAGGAGTAAGTTCCTAGATTGATGGCTAGGATGAGGAGTAAGTTTAAAAAACTTACTCTTGGAATAAGTTGATCCTTCATCTAAATTAATATATGCTTAGAAAAATATTTTTTTACTCTTGACTCACAAGCTTTCTTTGTTGGTGCCTTATGATTGTTCATTCATCCCAATTAGAACATTGCAAACACCACATTAATTCAGTAACAATTAGTGTAGAAACTAAACAAAATAAATATTTGAAATTACTATGAACAAGGGGCCTTCTGATTTCAACCATGGTTTTGTAACAAAATATTCTAATGACTAAGTATATTTGGTATTTTGCTATTCTATATTTGCATATGTCAATTATCTTGACATTATCTTTATCAAGCTATCAATATTCTCAACGTATTTGAACATTGCAAATACTAACATAAACATTCACTTAATAAAACTAATAACATGAGTATTTCTGCTAGAAGACTAAATGAAAGAATAAACTGAACTTTGGATACCAATTCATATCAATTCTCATGTTCTAACATATATACTGTCATATATAATTCAAAAATATGTTTAACCAAAATGCATATAAATAGCATCTTTATAATTACTAATGAAAGTATAATTAGTTGTAATGTAATTCTTCATTACAGACAGCTTTAACGTAATCTATATCTTCAACAAGTAACATAAAAATATTGAAAAACTATGAGTTAATTCTCTATGTAATTCTTCCTTTTTTTTATTATTAGCACATCGGGCCAGCCCAGCCCGACCCTCTGTGGCCCGTCTCAAAAACGGGCTTCCAAACCGGGCTGAATATGGATTTTTAGGCTAAAATCTCCAGCTCTGCCTACTAAAAATGCTAATCCAAACGGGTTGGCCCGTCGGGCTAAGCCCATATTGTCATCCCTAATTAAGTGTACCTCTTGGTACTATAACTGAAAAAGTGGAACTAAAAAAATTATCAGATATACAAAACAATTCTCCACTATCAGATTTAATGGGTATTAATCCAAAGAAATCCAACAGTGGACCAAAAGTGTCGTTACACTCACAACATGTCTTGGACAATGCACCCATCCCCTTGGTCAAAAATAAAGGTCAAATTCATTCATCAATTCAAATTAAAGGGGACAACACGGTACCAAATGCTCAGCAAGGACTATTGCACACTGCTCGACACGGTACCTTTAATAAAAATATAGCCTTGGAGTCGTTGGATATCCCACCTACGTGTCCCCACATTTGGGACCCACACTCCAATTTCCCAAGGCAAACCACGTGAAGATAGACCACCTTCTCTACACAACTCTTAGCCTCTCATGGAAAGTATCTCACATAAGGGTTTCTTTGACAAAAAGGTTTCAATCAGGTCTCTTATTTCTTCCGTGTTGGGCTCACCCTCTCTACAAACCCAATCCACTAACCTTGAGGACAAGGTTAATCTTAAAGAGCTAGGCAATCATAGGGCCCAAGGTGGCTCAGCCAAGCCCAAACATATGAAAGCTAGACCCACTTGGCAGAAGGACTATGTTATGAATTAAATAAGATAGTTGTGATTTCATTTTCTATTTTATTTACCTTTACGTAAGATCTCACCAAGTGTATGGTGTAGAACATTTAGGTTGTTATCATTTTTCTTTAAAAGTTGTACTAGAATGATGAAGAATGACATGAATGATGAATATTCAGTTTTATATTTCTCCTTAGAATTTAATCCCTAAACATTTTTCTGTTTAATCATTTTGCTTCCTCATAGTCCTACATAGATATTGTAACCATTTCATAATAATGGTAAGGTACATAATAAAGCGTGATTAAGAACTTTATCTAGTGATTTATACAATAATCACGAACACATCACTACTAATACATAATCATAACTACCCTACTTGACCTTAAAATAAAAGTGTCCACGTTACAAAATATGTGGGGAATATACATGTATCAATCCATTTAGGGTTAGTTTAGGAGTTGGATTATTTTGGAGGGGAAGGAAAGGAAAGGGAAGGCTTGGGAGCCATGAAATACACTTATGAGGTGAGTCACAAGTCTTCCATTTTCTTTCCTTTTTTTTCCTTCCAAAATCCAACTCTCAAACTAACCATTAGAGATCTCGTTGTAGCTTACACCATAAGGATCAGAATTATCTGCCACGCAACATGGACAAATATGTTATAAACTTGGTAAATAATTAATCATTTTTATATTAATTTTATGAGATATTCTTTATCACAAATTTAATAAGGAATACGCAATATAGTGAATTTATACGTGGGATATATGGTAAATGAAAAAAACTATATGTAACTACGGTGCTGATAATCTTCCTAATTACTACACTTTTACGCCCAAATTGTAAATCCATGCTCCATTACCTTTGGGATTTTATTTCAGAATTGGTGCACGCAACAGAATGTGGCAAAGAACCACACTAGTACCTGTTAATATAATACATATTCTTTATGCATATAATAGATTTTCGAACCACAATAATGGTTCTTCACATAATCAATCCTAAGACCTATGCTATTTTACTTTATCATTTAAGCATTTATAAGGTAAGTAATTATACGAAGATTCTTGGTTGATTTAGACAGAGTGTTCAAGGCTTATTTAGCATGAAAGATTCTGGACAGATTTTTCAGATTTTAATACAGGTTTAGTAAAATGTACTAAAAATTGAAAAGTTAGAGTTGAATGCCAAAACTGTTAAGAGAGCTATCAAACACATTAAAGTTTAGTTTAGAGAAAAGTTTCGCGACAAAGGATATGTTGAGACCACGTTATACATTGAGTTAGAGTTTTGTCGACTTGAACAGAAAATAAGAGTAGCAATACAATGTTATATACATGAGTAGCAAAAATTAACTACAACATTTTAATTCATTTGTATCTATGGATTAAGTCAAGTCAATATAATGTTATATACATGAGTACATGACTTTAACTCATGGACAGCAACATACTGACTTTAAATTACTTTCATTCCTCTAATTTAGAACTAAAGTTCAAGGGGAAAAATTACTTTACATTAATTAACTAGCTTCGTTCCTGGAAATAGTTTATTCCCTTACCAAAATAAGACACACAACATGTATCTACTCCCCGTCAATTCACACAGGTTAGAATTTCGTACATTGGGCCACCATTTAGTTTAACTAGCTAGGCTCTAAGGATGACAAAATTCGGATTAGGAACACACAACAATACACTCATTCATCAATTCTAGTTAAAATCAGTCCAAATTCAGACTTTTAGCTTTGTATATTTCTAATTTCACCTATGAATCCTATTAGCATAATTTTTCATACATATGGATTAGGAACTCGCCAATGGCCCAATACAGCTGTGATAGATTTTGTAATCTATGTAAAAAAGAAACCACAACAATACAACGTCAAAAACACTACGTAGAACACAAAATAACATAACTAAGATTAGGAATTCAAAAGTCAGAGATGGAGGTGTGGGAATTGATTGTCTAAAGTGGTAAAAATTAAGTTATTTATGGGAAAACAAAACTATCAAACAGAAATAACAAAACAAAAATAACAGTTACGCGATTAATTGTATAGCTAATTAATTAACTGTATAAGTGTTAATCGATTAACACTATAATTAATCGATTAACTCGTTAGAAAATCAAGTGAGACATTGACTGAATAATTCTTGTAATTTGCACGTTTTATACATTTTACAGATTTAAACATGTTGAAATTGTTTTACAACATGTGTTTATTAGTTTGTTAGGAGAATTAGTTAGAGTGTGTTTTCCATTTAGTTACTTTTCTATTTTTCAAAGCAATATGCTTCAATATATGTAGCAATTATAACCTTATTTGTAAATCAATCAATTTTGATGAATCAAAAAAAAATATTGGAAAACAAAACTACCAAGCATAAACAAGACAACAACAATAACAGTTAATCGATTAAT
Organism: Lupinus angustifolius; assembly: GCF_001865875.1. NCBI lineage: Eukaryota > Viridiplantae > Streptophyta > Magnoliopsida > Fabales > Fabaceae > Lupinus > Lupinus angustifolius. The sequence goes on along the minus strand of NC_032015.1, from coordinate 13,405,297 downwards.
TGGGTAAGTGTTAATCGATTAACACTATAGTTAATCGATTAACACTAAGTTAATCGATTAACTACTTCGAAAATAAACTATGGCATTGGCTGAACACTTCTTGTAATTGACACGTTTTACACACTTAATACATGTTAAAATTGTTTTACAACATGTATTTATTAGTTTGTTAGGAGAATTAGTTAGAGCGTGTTTTCCATTTAGTTACTTTTTTATTTTTACAAGGCAATGTGCTTCAATATATACAGCACATATAGTTTTCTTTGTAAATCAATCAATTTTGATAAATAAATGAGAATGAGATGTATTTTCATTTTGTAATATGGTATCACAGCCTTCATCCTGAAGACTTTGGTAACCGCTGTGTATTCTCTAAAATTAATTATTATCTTTCTCTTCCAAGATTCAACAAAAAATCATCGTCAACAATTCAACATGAAGTGAAGAAGTTTATAAAAAGAGAAGATCGAAGGAAGAATGTGATGGTGAGCTGGAATGAAACAAGGGTGTGTTTGTAGACTTTGCACCCTCTTGCCCTACAGCTGAATTGAAGATATACTACTTCAAGTACTAGTACTAGCACTATTCACTCTGAATCAAAAACCAAGAAGAGATGTGGGAACTAAGATGACACCAATTGCTAGCCAAGAACCTTCAAGAAATGCAACACCAATTAGAGCAACAACTCCTGCAATAAGAAGTCCAATTCATTCAGGGACTTCAACTCCAATGAGGGGACAAAATGGTTTGGAAGCTACTTCTAGGGGTTAACAACATGGTATTAGAGAAGGATCTAGCCTTTACAAGATGATGTTAAAGAAGAAGGTTGAAGATCATGTTAGAAAGTTGAGTCATCTAGAAACAAGAACAATAGCTTGGGATGAGGCATAAAGGGCTAAATATACGGCCATGTTCAAGTGTGAAGAAGTGAAGATTCAAGCCTAGGAAAGTCATCAAATAAGAAAGGATTACCAAGACAAAGAAGACTTGGAGGATTGCAGATTCAACAAGTGAAGACAAAGGGAGGATCAATCAAGAACAATCAAAGTTTTTCAAGAACTCATAAACAAAAGGCTCAACCTCAAAGGGAGGCTTCAATCTCAAATATACATTTCTTTTATATTGACAAATGGAAGAAATGGCAGAACAAATACAAATCTCGGATTAAGTGTCATTCAAGATTGTGATCATGTTTTGACGATTTTTTATAACCCATTTTCAAGACCCTGTTTGTAAAAGGATGATTAAAATGCAATCAAGAATATATATAAAATTCACGCCAAGAAAGTGAGTACTATGATCAGGAGAAACTAGGAAGCTACTGTTAGATTAATTTAATAATCAATGTGGTCCATGTGCATGAAAGTCACTAATCTGAATGAAAGTGCCTAATGTGATGATGGTTGGCAATTAAATTATCAGATTAGTGGGGGTTTTGTCAACTTCCTCCCCTCTCACTTCATGGGAAGTTTCCTATATGTTATCTTCCTCAACTGATGCATTAAATTGAAGAGTGTGTGGCAATTCCATGCAGACACACATAAGGAATTCATTTCTATTCTTAAGAATAGAAACTAAAAGCAAGAATAAGATATAGATCTTGGTTTTGCATAAAAGAGAAATCCAGTGCATTGTTATAGCGGGGAAGGAAGGAAATTGAGTTTCTAATCATCAAGAAAACTCATAAGGGAAGGAAGAGAGGTGAAAACAAAAGGCAACCAGAAAGTGCAGTATCTAAGAAAGCACCAACAAAGAATAGCAATGGAACCAGGTAATCCTTAACCATTATTTATCACATGTAAATATCATAATGTCAAGATCCTAAATTAAGGGTTCTTGTGAACCATTAAAGGCTCTATGTAAAGTTTCTCTAAAAATTTTGAAATGTCTAACAATTGGTATCAGAGCGCAAGGTTAGGGATATTATGACATTTCTTGAATTTACGAAATTGATTGATGTATGCATGACGAAAATCGTGTATGCGAAGAACCATGAATCTGTGAACGTTTCCATAACTGATAACCTCACTTGGGCGAGTCTCTCTTGCCCAGACGAGAGAGAAACAGTAACAAAAAATTTTGGTCCTGAATTAGCGCTTAAGCGAGGACCTCTCACTTAAGCAAGGATCTCTCGCTTGAGCGAGGCTCTCTCTCACTTGGGCGAAAGAGAAACAGTAATGATTAATGTTTTGTCGCTTGAGCGGGAATTTCTCGCTTAGGCGAGACCCTCGCTTGAGCGTAGCAACTCCCTCGCTTGGGCGAGGGAGAAACAGTTAAAATGATATTACTAAGCATATTATGATCACCCAAAGGTGGATCATAGCTTGTAATTAAGATTATGATGTCATGAGGATAATAAATTGGGTTTGTTCATTAATTATAATGCATATCTTGATCACCCAAAGGTGGATTATTGCATGTATTTAGTGACATTAAAGTTTAAAAAAAATACTTGTCTGTGCTTGTTTATCCAAAGATAACATGCATGTTTAAGGAGTATGATTAATTACCCATTAAAGAATAATATTAGGCATCATTAATAAAGGTTTAATGCATTTAAATTTTATCCATAATGAAGGTTTAATGCATTTAAATTTTATCCAAAGATAAATTAAGTGCATGAATAAGAGTATAGTTTGAATCCATAATGTTTATTCAAAGCATTAAAGAGTGAACATGTCTTATTTCAGCTTCATTCAATGCTTTTGCCTTAGGCAACGGATGTGTCAAGTTCAACAGACTGAATTATGTTGATTGGTCTGAACAGATCCAGTTCTCACTGAGTGTAATGGAGTTGGACTTGGCTATCATTATGGATAATGAACCAACCATAACTGAGACTAGCTCGAAGGCAGACAAGACTCTTTTTGAGGCTTGGGAGCGGTCAAACAGGTTGAGTCTTAGCTTGATGAGAATGTCAATTTCTATCAATGTCAAGCCGTCTATGCCTAAGACAAATAATGCAAGGGAATGTATGAGAATGATCAAGGATTACTCCCAATCAGACATTACTGATAAGTCTGTAGTGGGAAACCTCATGACAGAGCTGACGACCAAGAAGTTTGATTGGTCGTAGCCCATTCATGATCATGTAATCAGTATGTCAAATCTGGTTATGCGAAAATGAAAGGTATGGGAATGGAGGTGACAGAAGCATTCTTAGTACAGTTCATCATAAACTCCCTTCCTATTGAGTTTGGCCAATTCCAGGTGAATTACAACACCATAAAGGAAAAATGGAATTTTCAGGAAGTAAAGGCCATGCTCGTTCAGGAGGAGGGGAGGCTAAAGAAAATTAAGAATGACTCCATTCACATGACCATTCAAGAGCCAGGTAGCACCAGCAGCAGATTCAGACCAAGCAATAGGAACAAAGGAAAGGGGAAGGAAAAGGTCCCCATTAAAGAAGGGAGAATCCATAAAGAAATGAAGTGCTTCTTCTGTAAGAAGAATGGGCACTTGAAGAAGGATTGCCCTAAAAGAAAGAAATGGTTCGAAAAGAAAGGTAAACATTTTTTTTCCGTTATAGATGAATCATTTCTTATTGAAGTTCCTAATAATACTTGGTGGTTAGACTCTGGTGCAACAACTCATGTGTCGCATATTATGCAGGGATTCCTTTCAATCCGAACCCAGGAAACTGAGAAGTTTCTTTACATGGGGAACAGAATGAAGGCACAAGTTCATGGAATTGGAACATACAGATTGATCCTAGATAGTGGAAACTATTTAGATCTAGAAAAGTGTCTTTATGTTCCTGAATGTGCTAGGAACTTGGTTTCTGTTGCTAGGCTGGATTGTTTAGGTTTTAATTTTAAGATTGGACATTCTGTTTTTAATTTGTATAAACACTCATACTATTTCGGTTCTGGTACATTAATGATAGGTTTATATTGCTTCAATCTTGATTTTAAATTTAAGGAATCTTTATTTAATGTTGAGCATGATGTTAGTAGCAAGCTTAGAAGTTTTGATAAGAATTCTGCTTACTTGTGGCATCAAAGATTAGGCCATATATCCAAAGAAAAGATAATGAGGTTAACGAAAAATGAGATTTTGCATCATTTGGATTATGGCAATTGGGATGTTTGTTTAGATTGTATTAAATGAAGACAAACTAAACACATATCAAAGAACCCAGCCACAAGAAGTAGCAAACTTCTTGAATTGATTCACACGGATATTTGTGGTCCATTTGATGTTCCATCTTAGGGTGGTGAAAAGTACTTCATCACTTTTATAGACGATTACTCACGTTATTGTTACCTATATTTGTTGCATGAAAAATCTCAATCAATAAATGTCCTAAAGGTATTTATTGACGAGGTTGAAAGGCAACTTGAAAAGAAGGTTAAGGTTGTGAGGTCTGATATAGGTGGTGAATATTATGGAAAATATAAGGAGAATGGACAATGTCCTGGACCATTTGCAAAGTTTCTCGAAAGTAGAGGCATATGTGCTCAATACACTATGCCTTACACACCGCAACAGAATGGTGTGGCTGAAAGGCAGAACCATACTCTAATGGAGATGGTTAGGTCAATGTTGAATTAATGTGATGTACCTGTATCGTTGTGGATGTACGCATTAAGGACCGTTGCGTATCTGCTGAATAGGGTTCACAGTAAAGCAGTTCCTAAAACTCCCTATGAGTTATGGACTGGTAGGAAACCCAGTTTGAGACATCTCCATGTTTGGGGTTGTTCAGCAGAAGTAAAGGTGTACAACCCACATGAAAAGAAGCTTGATGCAAGAACCATTAGTGGTTTCTTCATTGGCTATCCGGAAAAGTCAAAAGGGTACAGATTTTATTGTCCTAACCATAGTACGAGAATAGTTGAGTCTGGAAATGTTAGGTTCATTGAGAATAGTCAAACCAGTGGGAGTGATAAATCACAAAAGGTGGATATTATTGAGACTTCTGATAAACCTTCTTCACCGAAGGTGTCTCCTCAAGATGTTGTTCCTCTGGTTATATTACTGTCAAATAACTCACAGAGACAACAAGATAATATCCAAAATCAACAGGATGAAATAATAGTTAATGAACCAATTAATGGAGTCATTAATGAACAAGTGATGGAAGAATCACAAGAAATAGCATTAAGAAGG
>NC_032015.1:13399286-13400085 GCF_001865875.1 Lupinus angustifolius | reverse complement strand
ACGAGTTGGCTGTAAATGGGTCTTTAAGACCAAGCGCGGCTCGAAAGGCAACATTGAAAGATATAAAGCTAGACTAGTCGCCAAAGGTTTCACTCAAAAAGGAGGGCATTGATTATAAAGAAACTTTCTCTCCAGTTTCAAAGAAAGATTCTTTGAGAATTGTTATGGCATTGGTGGCTCATTATGACTTAGAGCTTCACCAAATCGACATAAAGACCGCATTTCTGAATGGTGACTTAAACGAGAAAGTTTATATGAACCAACCAGAAGGGTTTGTGACCACAGGAAAGGAAAATCTGGTGTGTGAATTAAATAAGTCAATATATGGACTTAAACAAGCTTCCAGACAATGGTACATAAAGTTCAATGATACCATTACGTCATATGGATTTGTGGAAAACACTGTTGACCGGTGTATCTACATGAAAGTCAGTGGGAGCAAGTTTATAATATTAGTCCTATATGTCGACGACATTTTGCTTGCTGCAAATGATAAAGGGTTGTTACATGATGTAAAGAAGTATCTCTCTAATAACTTTGAAATGAAGGATATGGGTGAGGCATCCTATGTGATAGGAATAGAAATATTTCGTGATAGATCACAAGGATTGTTGGGATTGTCTCAGAAAGGATGAGATTCAGAATGGAAAAGTGCTCCGCATGGATAATTCCAATCCATAAAGGGGACAAATTCAGTGAAAAGCAATGTCCAAGGAATGATTTGGAACGTAAGGAAATGGAATCTATTCCCTATGCATCAGTGGTTGGGAGTTTAATGTATGCTCAAACATGCACTCGG
>NC_032015.1:13367414-13399186 GCF_001865875.1 Lupinus angustifolius | reverse complement strand
GGAAATCTACATTTGGGTATATCTTCCTAATGGCTGGAGGAGCCATTTCATGGAGAAGCGGTAGAGAGTCTACAATTGCTACGTCCACTATGGAAGTTGAGTTTGTGGCATGCTTTGAAGCCACAAATCATGCATTGTGGCTACGGAACTTTACTTCAGGGCTTGGCATTATAGATAGTGTAGCCAGACCACTGAAGTTTTATTGTGACAATTCCGCAGCTGTCTTCTTCTCTAAGAATGACAGGCTACAAATACAGCTCCAGTATATAAAATGAGGAGAGACGTGTAGTTCAGTTCTTTAACATGTTCCATAAATAGAGTATATAACATGCTCCATGCAAGACAAAGTAATGATATTTGACAACTAGAAACAGTTGGGCACCAGCAGATTGCAGCCATGTTCCCAAATCCAGAGATTTCAGTATTTGATCATAAAAATAAACGCCAATCCTTCGCATACCATATCTTTCGTATCATCAGAGAGTAGATATAAAGCATGTTGATCTGATTGTCTACATTATGTATATGTGTATAAGATATTGGAACAGGGTACAGAGGTCCAGCATAATGCTATATGGAAAATATATATTCATTATACTGTGTATTAGTATTGCTGATCACATAAGTGATTGATCATATCAACATTAGTTTATTGAAGTATTAACTCAGAATTGAAAGGGCTAAGAAAATGCAAATTGATGGAAGATCGACATAAGCCTCATGATTCTGTAATTCTGTCATTGAACATCTATTTCTCACAACTTTAGGACAATTTTAGGTCTATGACAAAAAAGTGTTAGATTAATTTAATAATCAATGTGGTTCATGTGCATGAAAGTCACTAATCTGAGTGAAAGTGCCTAATGTGATGATGGTTGACAATTAAATAATCAGATTAGTGGAGGTTTTGTCAACTCCCTCCCCTCTCACTTCATGGGAAGTTTCCTATATGTTAACTTCCTCAACTGATGCATTAAATTGAAGAGTGTGTGGCAATTTCATGCAGACACGCATAAGGAATTCATTTCTATTCTTAAGAATAGAAACTAAAAGCAAGAATAAGATATAGATCTTGGTTTTGTATAAAAGAGAAATCCAGTGCATTGTTATAGCGTGGAAGGAAGGAAACTGAGTTTCTAATCATCAAGAAAACTCATAAGGGAAGGAGGAGAGGTGAAAACAAAAGGCAACTAAAAAGAATAGCAATGGAACCAGGTAATCCTTAACCATTATTTATCACATGTAAATGTCATAATGTCAAGATCCTAAATTAAGGGTTCTTGTGAACCATTAAAGGCTCAATGTAAAGTTTCTCTAAAAATTTTGAAATGTCTAACAGCTACAACAATATAAAACTATAGAAATATGGTCATGATTTCTGACTAGGAGTATAATGGAGTGATTGAAAAAATCAATCACATCAGGATCAAGATTTCGATCTATCGTATTGTTATGATATCAAATCAAAATATCAAGTTGAAGTCATTATCATTTACTCTCTAGTTGGAGGAGGGCCATTGGAAAACAAACCTACCAAACAGAAACAAGACAACAACAATAATAATTATTTGATTAATTGTATAGTTAATCGATTAATTGGGTAAGTGTTAATCGATTAACACTATACTTAATCGATTAACTGGTTAGAAAATCAAGAGAGACATTGACTGAACAATTCTTGTAATTGGCAAGTTTTACACATTTAACACATGTTGAAATTATTTTACAATTTGTTAGGAAAATTAGTTAGAGTCTACTTTTCATTTAGTTACTTTTCTATTTTTACAAGGCAATATGCTTTAATATATATAGCACTTATAATCTTCTTTGTAAATTAATCAATTTTAATAGATCAATCCGAATGAGTTGTATATTTATTTCGTAATATTATTTCATTAAAAAATTAATATCAAATAAAAACTAGCCGGAATAATTAATACGATTCAATTGAAAATATTATCAGTATAGCTAGTTTTAACTAAATTATATGACTAAATTGACTGGTATCGACAATTTTCACAATAGTACGTGTGAACCATATCTCAAGAATCATTTTGTGATACTGCATGTGAAAGTAGATGAAAAATTGAAGTTGTTAATCAAAAAAGAGTAGGGGGCTATCTCATAACAAGAAAAAAAGGAAAAACGAGTCCTACTTAATATATTTTGTTATAATATTTGTTATCAATCCATAAAAAAGGGTAGATAGAATAATAAATTATTTAGATTTAATTAAATAATTTAGATCTATTATTTTCTATAATCTTCTTACATTGTAAGATGGTGATATTGGTATCACATCATCACTTGTCAACCCCCACTTTTGCTTGAAGTGCTTTTTAGAACAAAAAATATAAAATATAAAATTTCAAAAAATACATTTCAGTTATTTTTGTGATTTTATAGACTCAAGTTCGCAATGGAAGTGGTTGAAGCATTCACTCGAAGGGTGTTTGGTACAAGGATTAGCTAACTAGAGGGTGTTTGATTACATCTATTACTTGGTTCAGCTTTTGATTATTTCTAGAATACAAATAAGAAAAGTTGATTTATCGTATATTCAAGATTAACATTATTATGATTAATAAGAATCTAATAATAGACTAAATTGTAGATTCAACTAAAATTTGGGATTTTAGAATTAGAATTTTAATTGCTAAAGTTTAATTCTATTTAGTGAGGTAGCATCACCAATGAAATATAAAGTGAGCGTCCTCATTAATAAATGTTGCTAGGCAAAATCTCCATTACTAACTTAATAAGGAAGGATAAAATTTGACCATCTTGCCTAGGGTGAGCATGGGCCGAGTTGAAACGGGTTAAGACTTGTTTTTACCGATATTAAATGCTGGTCGGGTCATTTTTTTTAAACTCAGACTCGACCTTAGATCTGATGTTAACCCGGTCGTAAGTATCGATTAGGTCAACTTTTAAACTCGAACTCAACCTTAAACTCGATTCAATTTAATGCATACTCATTTTAGATAAAGTTTTCTCAATACTATTATTATTATGAATATGTAATTTGACATATACAATAATATGTGTATATATATTATTAATCATGTGTATATAATGAAAAATAGAGAATCAATGATACTTTCGACTAAAAATGTGTTAATACTTTGTACACATTTGAATAGACACATACATACATGATGAATGAATAACTATGGGACATGTCAGACCGGGGCATGCTTGGCCCCTACCTAGTCATAAATATTGATCGTGTCTAATTTTTGAATCCGAACCTGACCCAGATACAATGAGACCCAACCTTATTTGAATCCAATCATAATCAAATTATACTTAGTAAGCGGGTAGGGTTAGGTCGTGTTCCTCCCTAATCTTGCCTAAGCCTAGTAAATCCCTCCGAACAACCAATAATTACTATAAAGAAGGCATAAGAAGTAATACATTGTCAAATCCAATTACTTAAGAAGCCCATACATTGAAGAAATGCAAGCAACAAGTCTTACTCCACTGTATTATAGGCTTTCGAAGGTAACCTTCATCCATATGTATACGTGTTGGTTTTTGAAAGTAAATTGAGAGAAATCGTTCGTTTTTAGAGAGTAATTGAGGTAAATGAATGACTTGACAACTCTCAAATCCACTAGGGATATAATTGAAGTCTTCTATATCTCTTTTTTCATATAAAACTCAATTTGCTAATGACTCCTATTATAATCATACATAATTCTTAGACCAAACAAATATTTTCACTAATCATACCACCAATAATGAAAGTTCTCTAAGAATTATTAGGGATGGCAATGGGTACCTAGACTCGTAGGTATCTACAATGAGTCAGGTTTGGATTTGTATTTTTGGACCTATAGATAATAAAGACCCGAGATCTAAGACCCACTGTTGGATATGTCCGGGTCAAGACAATGATGTATCCATACTTAGAGTACTCAGACCTGCTATTCATTTATATATATATATATATATATATTATGTTAATTCATAATGTTATATTATTAATTCATAAATGTGATTGTTATGTTTTTAAAGAGTAATGTTATATTGTTAAGTAGTGAAGTGATGTTTTGTTTTTAATTGATATATATGATTCAATGTTTTGTTGATTGAACCTATCTTACTAAATAAATTTTACATTATAATGTTGAAATAGTTAATTTAAAATGTATTTAAAACTTTAAATATGTTTTATAATTTTTTCTCTTGTTGATCATCTAAATAACATCTAAGATTGTAGTAAACAAATACACAATTAGATAAATTATTCGCAATTATTTTTAATGTTTTTTAATTTGTGAATACCTATAGATCCGTTAGGTACCTAAGGAAGGACTCGTGTATAACATATCCAACTGGTATCAACACAGGTATGGGGTGGATCCAGGTAATACACTACTCAGACCCATTAAGACTCATTATCATCCTTTAAGAGTTATCAACAAGAAAAATTTCCTTATGTAGCCTTGATTTTTTGAAATAGCTTTATACAACAAATTACAGCAAGCAATTGTTCGAAAATTACTATAACCCGGAATAGGGGTCAACTTTAAGAATCAAATTGAAGTAAAATTTAACTCTTTCAGGAGTAATCCCAAGTATAAATAATTATAAATTGCCTTTGTAACTTCAAAGTTATTACTTATTATATATTTATATGGGGTTTATAGTTCTAGCTCAAGGCTACATAAGAAAAATATGAGAATCTTATCCTCAATAATAGCATTCTAAATGTTGGTAGAGGTTGGGACTTTGGCCATCATGGTGGGAGCCGATCAAGGACTCTTTGCCTGGAATGTTTAGTTTCAACACAAAGAACGGCATCTAGAATATTTAGAACCTGCTACCTCCATATTAATTATTATTATTATCACTTCTTTAAGGGACGTGGTTTTCTAATTTAATCAAGCTATAGCAAGCAAAAGTTAATTCAATTTTAAAAATGATATATCCCTATACTAAATTCTCATACTTATTCTCTTACTAACAAGAAATTGATAAATATTATATCGTGATACTTTATTTATTAATAATTAGTTTATATGTAACATATTTTTCAATTTTATAGTCAACCATTTTGGTTGGTTTCGGTACTTGATCTCTTAACTCTTAGCCGTTTATAATCTCAACTGAAATCAAAGAAGATGCCGAATCAGACTATATGGCTGGCAAAATCATATTGTCTTTAATAGAAAAGAAGATAAAGCATCTCCTTCATTACTATAATAAAAAAATGAAAGTTAATTTTATCGTTTATTTCATTCCAAAGTTTCTCATGCTTTAATTTGTTTGTCTTATTTAATATCTTTTAATGTTTTAGAAACTTAATACATTTTTATATTTCATTTTTTAATTATACTCCTATTTATTACTTTTATTTTTTCTCCACTTTTTAATTCAATTTCTAATGTGTATTAAATGATGTTTTATTCTAATCAAATTTTATTTATTTTTTAAACTGTATGCATAATGGTCAATGGACCTACTAATGTTAAAGCATTTTATTACTGTGATAATTAATAAGGATGGATCTTTGAGCTAGGTGTGTTTCTAATAAGAGAAAATGATAAGTACTGTAAGAGTTTTTTATATTGTATTCTATTAACTATTATTCATTTTTAATTATGTTTGACTTAAAAAAAAAATAATTCAAATGAATGGTGAATGATATACTAATTGTGCATAATTTTTTACACTGTCAATACATTAATATTACACTTTTCTAATAAACTAAAGTATAAAACGTAATAATGAATCTTGGTCATTTAAATAATCATGATTAAGAGATAGATATTTGTGACCTTTTAATTGGTCACTTATAGATTTTGTTGAATGTTATTTTATCTCAACTTCAAAACATGGAAAATAATCACGATTAAGAGATAGATATATGTGACCTTTAAGTAGTCATGTATAGAGTTTGTTGAATGCTGTTATTTTTATCCCCTTAACTTCTAAATTTATGGAAATGGAGACAAAGATAATAGCTTTTTTTATTGTAGAGTATTGTGAAATACCTAGAGAATCTGAACTTTGGATTATGAATTTGTTTAATCAGAAAGGACTATTGAAGATTAGTGCTTCTGGCCACACATCGTGTTGACAAAGTTGATGTGCCATGGGCTGCACCAATTTGAGGACACACTTACCTTCTCCAAGGGATATTGTCTCCCATATTGCTTCAACTTTCTCCAATATAAATCCCTTCTTTTATAATGGCAAAGTCAAATGTTTATTCTAGGAAATTAAACCCAAATGATTTATTATATCGTTGGTAGTTAGAAGCTTGCTATAAACATTATAAAATAAGGAGAATTCGTTCTATCTTCTATCTTATTTTAAAAAAAAATAGATCTTTCATTATTTATAGTATAAACTTTATATATTCTATTTTTTAAACTTTTTATTTATATAACTATTATTCATATCATATTAATCTATAATAAAACTTTGTGCAGGTTAAAACAGTAATAAAGATGTAAAAAATGTGTAAATGGAACCACTTGTACTTTATGTAACTCAAAAAAGAAGATGAAATAACTTTTCCTACTTTCAAAAATTAATTAAAACTACAATGGTTGCATGTGCAGACAATTAAACGTATGTACTTTTTCTTCCTGGAAATTTCTCTCCCAGTAATTTGTACTACGACCAAGTTCAAATATGGCATCCATTGATTTTTTTATTAGTGCTAAAGCTTTTAAAATATACTTTTATTTATAAAAAGTAACCCATTGTGATCATCAACGAAGCCCACATCACCATGGTGTTTGCGTCGAATTGTCATTCTGTCAAATATGTAGAGATTATATTACTTAACAGTCTTTTATACTCTATTATATATTTATATATGGCATCTTTATCATTAATATGAAGCAATTATCTTATTAAATATTATGCACAAGACCCCAACTTATGTCTTGGGCCTTTCTCTTTATTATTTTGACTTTTTTATTTTAATTATTTGATAACTTGGTTTTAGATTATATTGTTTTTTGTCACCAATAAGACGTTGGTCTAGTGGTATAAGATCACATTGGATCCTCAAGGTCAATGATTCAATTCATGAGAGTATCACTTATTGAGAGGGACAGTCTTGAATCCTAAAATGGATTAGTTCCTTACCTAAAAATGGAAAAATATCATTGATAATATAAAAAAAATAGTTGTTTTTGTCCAATTGGTACTCCAGTACAAAATCCTTAAGCAACTAATGTTAATTTTTAATTAAACCCTAACAGTATAGGTAAATGCCCCAGTACCTTAAAAATCCATATGCAGTGAATATGAAATTGCTTCATCTCAACTAGGTATGCTGACGAGTATTCTGAGATGTGGGTATGCACATGTAATATTTGTAACATGTCATGTCCATGTTTTTTTTGGAATGTGGGTAATAGATTTTAGAGATTTTGAGACCTAGTGTTGCAAAAAATGACTTGCCGTTTAATAATCAATTTAAATTGTGTTAGAATTATTTTTATTATTTTTTCTTTTTAATTACCTAAATAACATATAAAATTATAGGAAATAAACATTCAACTACATAAATTAATAGCAATTATTTTTCACATTTTCTAAAAAAATTCATACTCATGTATCAGCTAGTTATTCAAGGATCTGCAAGTAGCAGACCCAACAGATATTCGCATAGATCTCATTCCAAAATATAGCAACGTGGTAAGTCCGAATAGCTGGACCCATCCACACTTATTATCATCTTCACCTACAACTCGAATTTCAATTAGATTAATTTTTTTAATGACAATTGAGTGATCCCTATGGTATGCAATTTCAATTATATTATTTTTTAATTACAATTGAGTGATTCCTATGGTATGCAATAAAATGTTATATATGACTATGAATATAATATTTATATATTATTAGTGTAAAAAATTTATACGTAAATATTACATTATCAACTATATATTGGTAGTATATAAAACTCATATACTGTCAGTACATACACTTTTCTCATATTTTAATTATACAAAAATCATTGATTTTTTTTATATTCCTTTAGTACTTTCTTAGTCTATTTTTGCAACATTTCTGTTTTACATTACCACCCTCTTCTTTGTCGTTGAACTTCTATTATTATTTTGATTTTGACTTTCAACTTCTTCCTCATGTTTCACGTCATCAAGGTATTCTGTGTTCACAAAACTTCAAAGCTGCTATCTTCTTTCCATTTTTTTGTGTTCACAAAACCTTGACGGTGACATACACATAAAAACTAAAATGGGTTTTTGGTGACAAAAATTATAAAGGAATATAGAACAAGCGGAGCATAATAAATAAGAAAATAGAAAAATAACAGATAATATAACTAATAAAAGCAAAAGTATGTAAAAGAAAGAAAGAAAAAAAAACACGAAAGGCGAGAATATAAGATAGAAACAAAGAAAAGGAAGCAAAGTTAAACGGGTCGTTGTTAAAGTGCATACAACAATGAAAAACCAAGAATATGTTGGACTAAGACTCAATCACACAATTAAGAAAATCTAGGAATTCTAAAAAAATAGAGGAAAGAGAGAAAAACAACATCAACATTTGTTAAATGCTAAAATGATCATAAATTATGCACATATTTTATGGTACTTTAACTCTTTAATCAACCCAAATTTAATGTTCTATGCTCTTACGTGATATAAAAATTTGTGATTAGCCAAATATCATCATTAAAGTGTTTGTGTAGGCTTAAACCAGAGGAATGATAAAAAAAGGTAAGTTTCCCATGGCGATATATTTATACAAAACATCTAACCCGAGCACACACAATGGAGTCGCAAAGATCAACCAGGCTCAACACAAAAATCAAGTTGAGTGGATCAGACATCAATCATGCTTAACAACAGAAGATATGCGCCCAACAATATTCTCGCGCTCTGCGTATTTGAGCAAGAATTAGATCAATTAGTTGTTATTTCATATACGCTAAGTTCAAGCTCTGTACTTAGCACAAATGGAAGGTGTGCTCAGTGAAAGTTAGTGCACTGAAAGCTCGAGCTTGGCTAGTCGCACTATGCCAGATATCGCAATAAACTACAGTCCTTCAGCCGTGCTTACTAGAACAATGTTGTTAAAAACGAGGTGGAAAAACATCCACACTACTCATTCAAGCAAGCATTGTCCATTTGGATAGGCGGATATAACTTCAACATCGTAGGCCTAAAAAATCACTATTGAACATCACTCATGTTAGCGCAGACTTGAATGAGTTCTGTTTAACATCACACCT
Source organism: Lupinus angustifolius (assembly GCF_001865875.1). Taxonomy (NCBI): domain Eukaryota; kingdom Viridiplantae; phylum Streptophyta; class Magnoliopsida; order Fabales; family Fabaceae; genus Lupinus; species Lupinus angustifolius. Next base: position 13,389,957 of record NC_032015.1, on the reverse strand, counting down.
TCAAGACAACACAAATAATTTACAACTACTCAACATCACATGATTAAAGGAGCATTGCTGATATATTATGACTATGAGCTATAAAAAGCTGGATTTACCTCCTAGATGTTTAACAACACTCCTTTATGGATACCACATCACGTCTTTAAGGAAGTGTCGTTGAAGATGTTATATTAATAATGATTTCTTGAATAAGTGTTATTGAAGATGTCATATCAACATCAAATTCTTAAGTAAGTGTTGTTGAATTGTACGACTTTTAAATATCCAAAGTTGATTCACACTTCCCTATGCACTCTTAAACTTGTTCAAAAAGAAAACATCACTCAAAGAACCTCATACACTAAAAAAACCTCATACACTAAAAGAACCTCATACACTAAAAAAAACTCATACTAGCTCAAAAAACTTTATTAATGACTTCCAAACATGGTGATCATGATTCTCAACAGTGGTGACGATGCTACACCGACTACACAAGACAAGCAACTCGTTGTTCATAAATGAACGCCACGTGGAATGACTTCCATGAAGAATGTGATTCGTGCAAGAAGTAAGGAAGTGAAGCTAGCCGTTGAATGGAACACAAAAGGTCAATCTATAAATTCGAAGGATGGCAACACATTGGTTAGCTACATTGGGATCGTGGTTAGGCAGAATGTGACTATAATATTCAACAAATGGAATGATGTTAGGTTGAATGTCGGGAAGGAGCGTATATGTAATGAAATAATAGTAAGTTTTTTTTCAGTGTGTGTTTATGTGTTTTCATGCAATGTGTATAATTTTTCATGCAATGTATATGCTTTCATGCAATTTATATGTATTTTTGTATATTCTTGCAATGTATATGCTTTCATGCATGCAATGTATTAATGTGTTTTATATTTTTGTTTTCAGTCAACTTTTGATGTTGGTGAGAAGCATAAGGATTACATCCTTAAATCTGTCAGCAAGACTCTCCAACAATTCAGAACCGATGCTGGAAAATGCGTTAGAGATGCTGATGGCAATGTCAACGTCAAACCTCCAACCAAATATGCAAATATCATTGAAGATGATGATTGGAAGGCTTTTGTCACTAAATGCATAGAAGACGAGTCTTTCTTGGTAAAATCATAATATTTGTACTGACATTATTCTTATATATGTTTTTGTATATACATATATATATGATTGTTGATCTTAATGTTGTTTGTTTTTGTATAAAGTAAGTAATGAAAAACGCAAGAGGGCATCTAAGCCTTTGTATCCATACCGAGCCTCTCGATTGGGGTATAGTGGAATCGAAGAAAAAATTGTAAGTATTTTTAATTTGTAAATACATTATTGGTTATGTTTTGTATCCATATATCTAATTACATTATTGTTAGTTATGTTTTTTCAGTTGGAACAAAAAGATACACTCTCGACTGAATATGTAATGAACCTTGATATTCTATGGTTGGATGCCCATAAGAACAAGGACGGTGTCACCGAAAATTAATAAGTTCAAGAAGTAGCAAACGATGTTGTAAATGCTCATCTATCATTTAACTAAACTTAATTTCCATACTTTAATTAGATATGTGATTAATTAACATTTTTTCCCTAGATGTGTCAGGTTGCCCTAAAAGAAAAGGAGGAGAAGCTATAGACCCCGGATAGTCAGATAGTACTTAATAAGGCACTAGGACTGCCTGAGTACTCTGATTGTATATGGGGTGCAAGATTTGGGATTAGCAAACGAACATTTGTACCCCATCCAAAGCGAGCAACCAAAGCCCAAATGAATCGGATGCAAAATCAATTGGATACCTCATGTAACGGTTCAATGACTTCGAACAATTAATGAAGCTAGAGGAAGTTGAGTGACAACGACTAGCTGTTGGTATTGTTCCCTCAAGCATCAATGACAATTGCACACATGCTCCTCACAACATTCTTGTACCCGTTCCCATCCATGAGGTAAATTAATTATATGTTTTAACTATATATGTTTTGATTATAGTCATAAACTAATTATATATTTTAACTAACATATAGTCAGTACTTGCAAACTTTTCCTAGATATCACATCTAGTTGAGTAGTGGGTGTTGGTAAAGTGTACAACTCGGCAGATGCTATCATGTGAAGGTCTCGATTGATGTTGCAATCGATGATGATGCATTGCTGTCAATTTCTCTCGATGAGGATATCTTGGCAGTGGAAGGGGCTATAAGCACTTATATGGCTTAGCCAGTGGACCTTGTACATGTAGTTCCTTCTAATGTATGATTTTTACCTTATACTCACTCATATTATATATATATATATGTAATTAATATGTTTTGCATTGAATATTTTAGAAAAATGTACACTCTAGGCCCAGTGAAAAGGAGTTAGATGGCTCAACGACATCCCCTCGCATAGTAGAACATCTACCGAAAATAGCTAAGGTGGTGAAGTATAGGGTTAGTAAATGAAAAACTAAGTTGTCAAAGTCTACTAAGTCATCTTCGGGGGATTTGAGCTTCCCTAAAAAGGCCAAGTATTGCACTGAGTTATTTGAGCATGTACAGAAGTTGGAAGAATGTGCTATAATGATAATATCAATTCTCAAGGAGGTCATCGGGAATGATATCCAAGAAATCATTAGCATCAATAAAGTCTGGGATGTATATGCACATGTCTGGATAGGTGCAACTACTATATATTTATATATGAGGTGAATTATGTTTTCTTAAATTCTCGCTTTTGCATATAATCATTGGCGGTGTTATAATTAACTAACATTTGTGTTATATATATTAGGTACTTGTATGACAATTTTATTTTGAAAGATAAAAAAGAGGGTGATGTTCATAACCCACATGGTACCACTTTGGTGACGAGTAACAACAATGGCAAAACGAAGATAGGGGACCAATCAAAACATGTTGAACCTTTAATAATGTGCTGAACATTTCCTAATCGTGTGCATATATTGTGTTAGGGCACATTGGATTTTGATTGTCATTAATCGGATCGAGGAAAAAGTATATTAATTTGACTCATTGAAACATGGTGATATGAATAAGTATATCGTTATGAAAGAAACATTAGTAGGTAAGTGGACTACTCATTTAAACTTTTAGGTTCACTTTCAATTTCCTAGGTGTGTAGTAATTAAGCACATTTCCTATTGTTTAGGGGGTGAAAATTTACAAAGCTTGTGTTCATTCTAGAAAAGCATTGTCTAACGTCAAAATGACTCATATAAAGGTTTTGGCACAAAAATCATCTCAAACAATTATATATGTAGTATATTCATATTTTAATTAAGGTTATACTTATATGGTTACTTGATTTTAATTATAGACCCTCTGTCAAACAAACGATAAAGATTGCGGCTATTTCGTGCTGAACTTCATGAAGGAGATCATTGAGCAGTGGCCAAAAATCCAGTCAAGTTTGATGGAGATACATAGACACGTGACCAAATCATCCATATTAGGAAAGCTTGATTAAATTATGTGCTTACTGTTAAACAGTAGTTTAGAGAATTTGATATATAGATTTCAGCATAGGTATAGATTGTAGCACAAATTGTAGCTTAGGGAATTCAATTTTCAATGTAATGAATGTTTTGATGTATATATGTTCAAACAGTATAGTGTAATATTCAATATATATATACTTCTGATATGTTTTGGTTTATGTTCAAACAATTGTTCTGTTTCTAGCTGTTCAATATGTAAGATTGTAATCATGTTGATTTTCTGTTGTTGTTGTTGTTGTTCTTCTATTTCTAGTTTTTATTCTGTTTGTAACTGTTCTATGTGCATTCAGGTTGATTTTTTTGTTATGTGTGTTTAACTGTGTAGAATTAAAAATTATGCAAATCAACAGCGCTTATTTAAAAAAAATGATGTTACACATATGAATATCGAATATATAATATCACACATTTAATAGTGCGTTATTGAATAGAACATATACAACATCGCACAACAAAAGAAACGTTGTTAATGTGATAACTTCTATAGTGCACCTGCTAGTTTGTGTTGTTGAATACTTAATTATTATATTATTTCCTTGAACCTATTCCACAGTGCTTTCGTAAACAAGTGCTATTGAATACTTGATTATCATATTATTTCCTTGAATATAATCCATAGCGTTTATGCAAAAAAAGCGTTGTTGAAGTGCAAGAATTTTAACAATTAAGCATGTGCAGACAACACTGTCGGGTTTTAATTAATTTCCATTATTTCCTTTATTATTAATTCTTACATTGTACATTTTATATTATTTAAATGTCATTAATTGTCATTATTAATTGTTTTATATATTAAATTAATTGTTATTATTCGGATGTCATGATGTCATTATTAACTTGAATGTCATCAAAAAACATAATTAATTATCATTATTTGAATGGCATAATAGTCATTATTGATTTGATAGATTTGCATACAACATCAACAATGTTCCCTATAAGCAATGTTATTGAATTGAAATCTTCTACAATGATTCTTAATGTGCACTATGAAATACTTACATTTTATCGTTAATACATTTGAATGTGATATCTTCTACGGCGTACACTTTAAAGTGCATTGTTGATTATATCTAATTGACATCGTTCTCTTTAATAAGCGATGTTGAATGTACGATCAGATCCTAAAAAAATACAACTCTCTCACACATTCAGCAATCCCAAAACTCATTTACTCAATAGTGAAACTCATTTAATCTCAAAATCAATCTCGAAATCATTCAACCTAAAAAAAAAATCACACATTCAACACAAGAATTGTTTACACATTCAACACCAAATTCAAAACTTAGTCACTCATTCAACCTCAAAATTATCATTCACTCATTCGACACTGAATAGAAAGTGGGTATTCCTTATAAATATTTGCCTTTTTAATTACACGAATTGAAAGTGAGTTCATTAACTCGTTTAGCTTGTATTGAATTAGGATTTCCCCCTTTTAATATATTTTGCTCTTGGTGAGCTTAACTCCAAGCTTTAGGGATTTATATTTTTTAGTTACATAATGTATTGAGTTAGGGTTCATTCACTCATTATTTTTCTTTTGTCAATTCTTTTCTAAAAAATGGATCGAAAATGGTGAGTGTCAATTGATTAATGAATGAGTATAAGGATGGAGTGAAATCATTTGTTAGGTTTACAATTGAGAATATTGAAAATCCTATTAGAATTGTATGTCATTGCTGAAAATGTTGTTACTCAAACCGAGTTACTCCAAATGAGTTAAAATTTCATTTAGTGGGTCATGGTATTGATCAAAGTTACACATGTTGGACAAGGCATAGCGAGAAAAGAGATGTCATGGATTGTGATGAGATGCATATGAAAGAGAAAAACACAAATGCATATGACGACGATCGTTTCGAGGAAATGGAAAACGTTAACAAAGTGGATCTTCAAGATTGTTCTGATATGCTTCAGTAGTTGATAAGTGATGCTAAAAAACGATTATATGATGGTTTTACTAAATTCATGAGATTTGTTGTGGTGTCAAGGTTATATAAGTTGAAATTTGTGAATGGATGGAGTGATAAGAGTTTCACAGACCTACTTGTACTTCTGAAGAATATGTTGCCCGAAGATAATGTGCTCCCCTCTCGAACCTATGATGTTAAAAAAATTTAAGCTTCATTGGCATGGACTACAATAGGATACATGCTAGTGAAAATGATTGCATCTTATTTTTAATGAGTATGCTTCGTTAAATTTTTGTCCTAAATGTAATGCATCGCGATATAAGAATGAAGACTCAATTTCCAAGAAGGTTGGATGGTATTTTCCCATTAAAGTAAGATTTAAGCGTATGTTCAGCATTGCGAAAGATGCAAAGAATTTGATATGACATGATTAAAGATGACAAGCTTTGGCATCCTGCAGATTCTCCTCAATTGAGAAAAATTGATCATGATTATCTTAGTTTAGGTCAAGAATCATATTTTCTACGCCTTGCATTGTCAAATGATAGAAAGATTCGTTGCAGTGTCAAGGTTGTATAAGTTGAAATTTGTGAATGGATAGAGTGATAAGAGTTTCACAGACCTGCTTGTACTTCTGAAGAATATGTTGCCCGAAGATAATGTGCTTTCTTCTCGAACCTATAATGCTAAAAAAATGTTACGCTCCATTGGCATGGACTACAATAGGATACATGCTTGTGAAAATGATTGCATCTTATTTTTAGTGAGTATGCTTCAATAATGTTTTGTTCTAAATGTAATGCATCGCGATATAAGAAGGAAGACTCAATTCCCAAGAAGGTTGTATGGTATCTTCCCATCAAATCAAGATTTAAGCGCATGTTCAGCATTGCGAAAGTTGCAAAGAATTTGACATAACATGATGAAGAAATGATTAATGATGGAAAGCTTCGGCATCCTGTAGATTATCCTCAATGGAAAAAAATTGATCATGATTATCCTAGTTTTGGTCAAAAATAATGATTTCAACGCCTTGCATTCTCAAATAATGGAATTAATCCATATAGTGTTCAAATTTGCTCCCATAGTATATGGCAGTGATATTGGTGATATACAACCTACCTCCTTCTCTATGCATTAAGCACAAATATGTGATGTTATCTATGTTAATTACTGGACCTAAACAACCAGGAAATGAAATATACAAACTTGGCATTATTAATTGAGGACTTGAATTAAATGTGGGAGACAAGTGTATATATATATATGATGCGTATAGGGAAGAAAGATTCAACTTGAGAGTTTTGTTATTCGGAACAATCATTAATTTCCCTGTCTATATGAATATGTGAGGATATAGTACAAAGGGACATTTTGCATGTCCTATATGTAAAGACAATACTCATTCAACGAGGTTGGAGAAAAGCATTTGATGGGAACATCATAGATTTTTGCATTTGGATTATAACTATTGACGATGGAGAAAAGCATTTGATGTGAACAATGAAGAAGATCGTGCTCTTTTGCCATTAACGGGTGACCAATTATTTCAAAAGGTAAACCTTTGAATAATAACTTTGGTAAACCTTATGCAAAAGAAATTGTCTCAAATGGGTGGAAGAAAAGGTCAATCTTCTTTGAATTGTGATATTGAAGTTCATTATATATAAGACATTTCTTCGATATTATGCATATTGAAAAAATGTATTTGAAACTCTCATTGGTATCTTACTCAATGTCCCTAGTAAGACCAAAGATGACTTAAATGCAAGATTGAACTTTGTTAGTATGGGAATAAGAAAGGAATTGGGGCCGATAATAAAGGGAAACATACATATCTACCTCTAACAGCTTATACTTTGTCGAGGAAGGAGAAAATGGAATTTTGTAAATTTCTTCATGGTGTTAAAGTTTCAGAGGGGTACTCTTCCAACATTCGGAACCTTGTATCAATGAAAGACCTCAAGTTAAAGGTCATAAGTCTCATGATTGTCATCTACTTTGCTAACTAGAAAATTGGTTGTTATTTTTAAACAAATGGGTTGTCATAAACAAGTATATAAGATTGCCGAATCTACAAGGACTTGCTTGATATTCTTTCTATTAGCAAATAACTAAAGTTGGGTCGAAAAAGACTTTTATTTAGTGAAAGTGTTAAAATTAAACAAATGTAAAAGTAAACGATTTAAAAATATTAAGTTCAGAGATGAAAAACCTGATATTAGATTTCACTATTTATCCTCTAGTATCTAATAATTACATTCATATATGATTATTCCTATGATTTCCCCACCACCACTTCTTATCTATTTATCAATTCTTTGACTAAACAGATCAAATGACTAAATAAACTAATTCTCAATTCCTTGACAAATTAATTATATAATCATAATAATATGGATGTTAGAATGGATAGTTCAATCAATCCTATTCCTAGGTATCAATATGTTACTAGTTGATATATTCTAGATTTAGTTTAAACATGAAAATTTCCATTACTCATCTTTAAACATGATATCATGCATTGGATGATCAAACCAAAACAAGCATTAAGAATAAGAATAATCAAGGAAAAACAATAGAATAATATTAAACAATTAAATAGTCATATTGTACACATCGAGTTCAAATAATTATATTTAACCTCAGATATAAGGATTTATCTACTCATTCCCATGAAAGCTATAGCCATTTTGGTTGGTTGACATTCTTCTTCTTTCCAAGCTTCCTAGAGTGGTTGTTGTCTTAATCCTAATATTTTCTCCTCTAAGTGGTGATTAGTGATGAACAATAATGATGAGTGATGTCATATAACCAAATATATCTGACAAGTCACACTATATGTTAACCCAAGATGCATCTTCTTCTCCAGGACTTCGAAAGGGTACTTTTGGATCACCAATGGGCATTAAATGGGGAACATTAAAGGAGGAATATATGTAGGGATCGCACCAAGGCTTCCAAGCTTGTTCTTCTCTCTATAATATGTACCATCTAATGGTATAAGTGCCAGAATGTGGTACCAAAGGTGGATCCTAAAATCTTATTCGGGAGCCAGGGAGGTGAAGTGATCCCTAATTCCCTATCACCTCCTATTTTAGGAATCGAAGATCATCTTTTCAACCCATAGCTACCCCCCTATTTATACTAATGTTTCATATCTTTTCCTTATCTTCAAAGATTATGATTAGAATTAGGTTGTTGAACCATTATCTTCAAAGATTGTGATTATATTTAGGTCGTTGAACCATTATCTTCAAAGATTCAGATTAGAATTAGGTGGTTGAACCATTATCTTCGCAGATCATGATTAGAATTAGGTAGTTGAATCATTATCTTCAAAGATTCTAATTAGCGTTAGGATCTCCTTTGTCATCTTTTGCTCATTTTAGACTTTTAAGCTTAAAATGTGCTTAATTATCCTTATTATTTAAGGTAATTTTCGCACTTAACAACTATCCCCAACTTAAAACTCTGTTTGTCCTCAAACAAAAGTACAAGTCAAGACTCAACAAGTGTGCATGCATAAAATTTTAGAACAATAAACTTCCCAATATGGTCAACATTAAGAGTAAATAATTCAAATAAATGTATGGTACCCAATACTAATCTATGCAATCAATAAGTTGTGTAAAAGTGAAGGGTTCTCAACAAGCAATCCATTATTAGTCGATCAAGAAAGACAGAGCTCACAAAAATATGAAATCAATGCAATTATAGGTGGAATATGTTTATCTTATCAAGTGGAAATTGACTCTCTCTATTATTGCACTAAGTCAACATGAAATCAAATTTGGTACTCGTATTCTATCAAATCAATAGTAGATGCTTAACATGGATCACTAACATTTTTCTCTAGGTTGTAATGAAGCTGGGCTACAAAGAATATGATTTTTTTCAGATATTGAAGTTCCTAAAAAGTTAAGAGAGCATACTAGATTTTTAATTATTTTAACTCTCCATTATTGAACTCATTAAATATTTTTCAACATTTTTGCACCATTCCTTTTTCACCATTTTCCACTCCTTCATTTTTTGCTATCCTTATTTTTTTAGAACTTTGAATTTTTTTATTTATTTTTATTTTTAAGAATGAATTAATACTTTCTTCCTCATTTTTACCATCATATCTCTTTTGATTCTTTCTCCCAACTTAAATATTGCATAATAATAGCTCCCTTAACCCAACAGGAAATGGATTTTTCTTTTTGGATATGTAAACTTGGGTTCATTATCATTCTCAAAAGAAAGGCTAAAGCTCAATGGGGAAGCAAAGGTTAAATGATGTTGAGATTTTTAACATATTTGGCCTATTGGTGTTTTCATGACAAAACTGCATTGAACACTTCCATGCATCACATCTACCAAGATGGTTAAAGACTCAAACAAATCTAACAATGCTAACAAAGTGCAAACTCATAAGATTTATTTAGCAGTGTATCACTCACTCTCCTCTCATGCTCACCTTCATGCCTCTCTTGATATCAAACAACTTCATACTATTTATCCACATAAAAATTACACACTACAAAAAAAATGCACAAACTAACAAGTTTAACCACCTATAACCTGAAAGTTCACATCTTAGAATCATATTTCTTTTCATGTTTAGTTATGCTAGTTGATAGAACAAGAACAAGGTTAACAAGTTGGTTAATTCACAAGAAGTTTTAGCATACAAATTGAGTAGTCTACAACCATGCATTCATTTATTCAAAAGAAATAAAATAACTAAAACAATGGAAATTTAATGATTGAAATGTAAATGATATCACATTGATTGTTAATGCAGACTAGTTGTTGTCAGGTTCCTCACTTGTCTGTAAACTTGTTCACCTTATAACTATAGCATGTGAAGCCCATCCCCACTGAGTAATTTGGCTTGTCCCAGGCCTAGCCACATGTTGTTGTTTTTTTTGGATGTCTAAGCGTTTTTCATTTTGACCTGCTTCTCTATGATCCGTGCTCAACACTGTGAATCGTTATTCAAGAAAAATTTACTAAAATGAAAATAAGAAAAGTTAAAAAGAAATTACAGAAAGATGGGTTGCCTCCCATGTAGCGCTACTTTAACGTCATTAGCTTGACGTATGGTGGCCTTAAGGATCACCAAGTTGAATTGTTGCAATTATCCTTTGAATATCGCCGCCCAAATATGGCTTTATCATTTTCCCATTAACTATCCAATGATATTTTCATGATGGATCTTCCAATTCTATTGCTCCTAGTGTATTCACACTTTTTATAATGAATGGACCATGTTATTTGGATTTCAACTTTCCAGGAAAGAGTTTTAGCCTTGAGTTGAATAATAAGACTTGTTGGCCTGCTTCAAAATTCATCTTCACAATCTTATTATCATGTTATCTCTTGATTCCCTCCTTGTATATTTCAAAAGAATTGCAAGCTTGCAGGTGTAACTCATCCAGCTTATGCAACTCAGTGATTCTTTTCTCTCTCGCCAACTGTTGATTAAAGTTTAGAAACTTCATAGCCCAATAAGCCTTATGAGCTAATTCAACTGGTAAATGGCATGATTTTCCATAGATCAATTGATATGGTGTAAGACCAATTGGTGCATTGTAAGCTGTTCTATATGCCTAGAGAGCATCATCCAATTTCATTACACAATCCTTTTGAGAAGACGAGACAATTTTCTCGAGAATCCTCTTGATCTCTAGGATAGAGACTTCTGCTTGACCATTTGTTTGTGAATGGTAGGGTGAAGCTACTTTGTGATGAACACCATAGTGCTCCAATGCCTTTGCTAATGAAACATTGCAGAAATGTGAACATCCACCATTGATTAAGATTCTAGGAGCCCCAAAGCGGTTGAAAATGTTATTTTTGATAAACTTAATGACATTTTTGTTATCTTCTCTTTGAGTAGCTACAGCTTCAACCCATTTGGATACATATTCCACTGCTACCAATATGTATTCATTAGTGAATGATGATGGAAATGGCCCCAAAAAATTGATTCCCCAAAAATCAAAGACTTCAATTTTCAATATGTTTTGTAGTGGCATCTCTCTCCTTCTTCCTATGCCTCCGGTTCTTTGGCATGCATCACAACTTTTTGTATGTAAATGTGCATCTTTGAACAAAGTGGGCCAGTAAAAACCACTTTGGAGGACTTTTGAAGTTGTCATCTCTCCATTGAAGTGTTTACCATATTGTGAGTTATGGCAATGCCAAAGAATATCTCCACTTTCCTCCACGGCTACAAATATTCTTATCAATCCATCTGCTCCAATTTTGAACAAATGCGGGTCATCCCAAATGAAATGAGTTGCATCCCAAAGAAACTTCTTCCTTTGTTAATGATTGAAGTGCTTAGGAATTACCCTAACAACTTTATAGTTGGCTATATCAGCAAACCATGGCCTATTATTTATTTGAAAAAGTTTCTCACCAGGGAACTCATCTATGAATTATGATGCTTTATTGGTCACCTCATTGTTCACTAGTCTTGACAGGTGATCTGCCACTATGTTTTCTTTCTCGCTCTTGTCCTTGATCTCCAAGTCGAATTCCTACAACAATAAAATTCAGTGAATTAGTCGGGGTTTAGAATCAGGTTTAGCCAAAAGATACTTAATAACAACATAATCAGTGTATACTACAACTTTGGATCCAATAAGATAACTTCTGAATTTTTCTAATGCATACACAATGGCGAGTAATTCTTTCTCAGTTGCATAATGAATTTGAGCCCCATTTAACACTTTACTAGCATAATGTATAGTATAGAAGTCATAATCATTAGCATCACATATAAGTTCAAAATTATTTTTCCAATCAGGTGTTGTGATTATGGGAGCTGTACTTAGAATTTGTTTTAAGATTTCAAAAGCTTTAATGCAAGATGCATTGAAATTAAATGTAGCCTCCTTGTTGAGTAGGTTGCTCAATGGTTGAGCTATCTTTGAGAAGTCCTTGGTGAATCTTCTGTAGAAACCAACATATCCTGAAAAGCTTCGAACTCCTTTCACATTGACTGGTATTGGTAGCTTCTCAATCACTTCTACTTTGGCTTTGTCTAACTCATAACCCTAGAGGATATCTTGTGTCCCATGAAAATATCTTTAGTTAGCATGAAGTCACATTTTTCTCAATTCAAATCTAGGTTAGTCTCCACACATCTTTTCAGCACAATGTCTAAGTTTTTCAAGCATAGATCGAATGATGCTCCAATGACCGAAAAGTCATCCATGAACACCTCAATACATTGTTCTATTAAATCAGCAATATGGCCAACATACACCTCTGAAAGGTTGCAAGTGCATTACATAGCCAAAAGGACATGTGAATGCTGTCTTTTCTTAATCGTTCGGATCCACTACAATTTGATTGTAGCAGAATATCCATCCAAGAAGCAGTAGTACGCCTGCCGAGAAAGTCTTTCCAACATTTGATTCTTGAATGGTAGTGGAAAATGATCCTTCCTTGTGACTTTGTTTAGTCTCCTATTGTCCATGCACATTCTCCATCCAATGACAGTGCGAGTTGGTATTAGCTCATTTTTCTCATTAGTTATCATTGTCATACCACCCTTCTTTGGAGCTACCTGGACATGACTCACTCGAGAACTAAGAGAAATTGGGTAAATCATTCCAGCGTTTAGAAACTTCATCACTTCAGTTCTGACTACCTCATTCATTATTGGATTCATACACTTTTAAGGTTGAGCTACTGGTTTATAACATTCTTCCATAAAAATTTTGTGCCTGCAATATGCAAGGCTTATACCTTTTAAATCATCTAAGGTCTATCCAATAGCCTCTTGGTTACTTTTCAACACCTCAATAAGTCTCTTCTCTTCATGCTCGGTCAAAGTACTATTGATGATAACATATTTTCCTCCTCCATTATCTAAAAATGCATATTTCAAATATGTAAGAAGAAATTTTAACTCTACTTTCTTCTCAGTATTTGCATCATCTTCTCTTTGTTCAAGTGCCTCCACTAATATTTTATTTGGGTTAACCTCTCTACCAAAATTTAAGTCTTTCAAGTATTGAAGGACTTCCTCCTCTTCTTTTTCAATGGCCATGGTGCGAGAATTTGTAAGAACATTTTCTAGGATAGTGGTTGATCCAATTAATTCATGATTAGCAACAAATGCATCATCATGAATACCAATTTAAAAACACTACTCGTTGTCCTTCGGAAATTTCATGGCTTCAAAAATATTGAAGTTGATTTCATCATCTTCTACTCTGACTTTCAATTTTCCATCATCTACATCAATGATCACCTTTGTTGTTTTCATCAATGGTCTTCCCAATATCAGAGGGACCTCAACATCTTCATCAATATCTAATATCACGAAGTCAGTAGGGAATATGAACTTGTCCATCTTTACCAAAACATCTTCCATTATGCCATGAGGGTATTTGATTGAACGATCCGCTAATTGTAGAGACATTCTAGTTGGCCTAACCTCTAAGTCACCTATATTTTTCAACATAGATAGGGGCATTAGATTGATGTTGGCCCCTAGATCTAAGAGTGTTTTTTCCCACCGAGAGATGCCCAATGGTGATTGGAAGTGTGAAGCTTCTAGAATCCTTGGATTTTTGTGGAATAAATTTCTGGATGATGGCACTACACCTACCATCCAACTCGATAGTCTCTTCCTCCAAGAACTTCCACTTTTTAGTGAGCAACTCCTTAATGAATTTTGCATAAGTAGGCATTTGTTCTAGAGCTTTAGCAAATGGGATATTGATCTACAACCTTTTGAAGATGTCTATGAACCTTGCAAATTGTCTCTACTTAGACCTCTTTGTTGGTACTTCAAGATAAGGAATGCTCTACTCTTGATAATGTTTCACACCACTCTCCAATCTTGTCTTTTCACTCATGATTTTATCTCTACTCACTTTTTCTTCCTCTATTTTTTCTTTTCAATATTTTCAGATTTTTCCACTTGTTTTGTTTTTTCTCCTTCCTCACTTTTTTCCACCCTTTCTTTTTCTTTTTCAACCACCTCCTTGTAATTCTCTACACCATAGCCTACCACCTTACCTCCCCTTGTTGTGATTGTTTTGCAATGTTCTTTTAGTTTTGGTTCAGTGTTGGCACTGAAGGTTCCTCTTTGATCATCAGAAATTTGTTTGGCTAGTTGTCCAATCTGCACCTCCAATTTTTTTATGAATGCATCTGTATTTTGCTGATTTGCCATGGACATATCCATAAATTTATTTAGAGTTTCTTCTAATTTGGAAGACTTTTCTTGTTGTTGAGGTTGATATTGTTGGTATGGTATCTATCTGTTTGCATCTGATCTCCACGGTTGTTGATATGACTAGTTGTTTATCCTTTGGTAGTCGCTTTGGAATTGTTGATTTTGCCTTTATTGATTTCCCATGTATTGCACCTCCTCCTCATGTGTGATTGTAGGGGTACAATAGTTGGTGGGATGATCTCCAAAACAAACTTCGCATCTCAGGACTTGCTAGTTTGTGGGCTCTTTCATCCCCCTGAGTTGTTGGGGTAGTTCAGCCATATGCTTAGTTAGCTTATCCATTTGTTTGGTCATAATTTTGTGTTGAACTAGCAATGCATCTTTAGTGCCCAGCTCCCCCCCCCCCCTTTGTTGGATTACCTCTTCCATGTTGGTCTTGTTGATCACAAGTTGTCATTGCTTCAATGATTTGTATGACTTCCTCATAGATTTTTCCCATCAAAGCACCACATGATGTAGCATCAAGGATCAGTTGGTGTTGTTGTTGGAGTCCATTGTGGAAGATAAGAATTTGTGTGAGCTCATCGAAACCATGGTTAGGACACTTCCTCAATAATGATTTATATCTCTCCCATGTATCACATAATGACTCATTTGTCCCATGAGTGAATACTGAAATTGTTGTTTTGGTCTCCATGTATTTTGACTGAGAGAAGAATCGTTTGAGAAATTTGTCCTCAAGTTGACTCCAATTCGCAATTGCATGAGCAGATTCATCCAATAGTCATTCCTTTGCCTTTCCGATCACGGAGAAGGAGAATAACCTCAGAAATATGGTATCATCCTCCTCTTCTGTTCCTCCCACTATTCTACACAATTCATAGAATTTGACTAGATGAGCATGTGAAACTTCATGATCTAATCATGTGAATGGGTTGGCATAGAGAAGTTGAAGAAGTCTTTTCTTCATCTCTGGTTGTCTAACATTCCTTTGTACTCTCCCAAAGTTGTTGAATTTCCTTAGGCCATTCTATCCAGCACCTTCGAATGCTCTCATATTGGTGTGGTTGTTATCATCTCATCGGACCATTTCAGCTATGGTTCCTTATGGTATATTTTCCTCTTGAATAGAGGATAGAGGAAGGTCGTTGGTTGTGGAATTTTCTTCTTGTTTGTTTTGGTTGGCCAGTTGTTTCTTCTGCTTTGAATGGTTGTTATTCCTCCTAGCAGTTTTCTCAATTTCTAGATCAAAATACTAGCTGACACTAGTCATTTTCCTCGCATAAAAAGAAGAAACAATATTACCCAAAGCAGATTAGATAGTCAAGAAAAATAGAAAAAAGTTGCTAAAATATAAAATATCTAGATACAAGTCCCCGTAAGCAGCGCCATTTTGCTAACCGACAATTTGATTGATATTTTTAACCAAGCGCGTTGTCGCAAACAAGTATATAAGATTGTCGAATTCACAAGGACTTGCTTGATATTCTTTTAATTAGCAAATAATTAAAGTTGAGTTGAAAAATGTTTTTACTTAGTGAAAGTATTAAAATTAAACAAATATAAAAGTAAATGATTTAAAAATATTAAGTTCAAAGATGAAGAACCTTATATTAGATTTCACTATTTGTCCTCTAGTATCCAATAATTATATTCATATATGATTATTCCTATGATTACCCCTCCACCAATTCTTATCTATTTATCAATTCCTTAACTAAACAGATCAAACGACTAAATAAATTAATTCTCAATTCCTTGACAAATTAATCATCTAATCACAATAATATGGGTGTTAGAATGGATAGTTCAATCAATTCTATTCCTATGCATCAATAAGTTACTAGTTGATATATTCTAGATTTAGTTTAAACGTGGAAATTTCCATTACTCGTCTTTAAACTTGATATCATGCATTGGGTGATCAAACCAAAACAATCATTGAGAATAAGAATAATCAAGGGAAAAAATGGAATGATATTAAACAATTCAATAGTCATATTGGACAGATCGAGTTCAAATAATTACATCTAACCACAGACATAAGGATTTAACTACTCATTCCCATGGAAGTTATAACCATCTGGTTAGTGATATTCTTCTTCTTTCCAAGCTTCTTAGAGTGGTTGTTGTCTCAATCCTAATATTTTCTCCACTAAGTGGTGATTAGTGATGATCACTAATGATGAGTGATGTTTGACTCATCTCTTCAACCCATAGTTACCCCCTATTTATACTAATTTTCCATATATTTTCCTTATCTTCAAAGATTATGATTAGAATTAGGTTGTTAAACCATTATCTTCAAAGATTGTGATTAGATTTAGGTATTTGGACCATTATCTTCAAAGATTGAAATTAAAGTTAGGTGGTTGAACCATTATCTTCGCAGATCATGATTGAAATTAGGTAGTTGAATCATTATCTTCAAAGATTCTGATTAGCTTTATGATCTCCTTTTACATCTTTTTCTCCTTTTAGCCTCTAATCACCTGAAATATCATAAAAACACATGTCATAGAATTTGGTACAAATATTTGAGTAGATATATATTATGTAGACTTTTAAGGTTAAAATGTGCTTAATTATCAATATTATTTAAGGTAACTTTCGCACTTAACATACTTATGCAACATTTCTTGCCTATTGGAATATGGTCTATTCTACCTAAAAAGGTTCGAGAAACCATAACTAAGTTATGCTTCTTCTTCAAGCTTATTTGTAGCAAAGTGATTGACCCTAAGAAATTACATGCATTGAAAAGACAAATTATTTTTACTTTGTGTGAGCTTGAAATGTATTTCCCGTCTTCTTCTTTTTGACATAATGGTCCATCTAAGCATTCATCTTGTTGAGAGACATAACTATGTGGCCCTTCCTTTATGAGATGGGTGTACCCTTTTGAGCGTTATATGAAGACGTTAAAATGGTATGTGAAGAATCAATCAAGACCAGAGGGTTGTACTGTTGAGTAATATATTGTTGAAGAAGCTCTTGATTTTTTTACCGGATACTTTACTAGTGGTGATTTCACAGGAATTCCAAAGCCCTGGTATGCAAAAAGAAAATTTGACGAATGTATTACTGGGAATCAAATATTGACTATAACAAGAACCGAATTGGAGAAAGCATGCTTATATGTTTTACATAATGCCGACGAGGTTGAGCCATATGTTGAGAGATACAAGGATATGCTTAGGAAATTTAACCCAAGTAAGAATGAAAATTGGATTTCCAAATAGCATAATGGGTGTGTCATAAAGTGGCTGAAAAATCACATTGTTGAGGAGTTGAATATAAATGCATATTTGATTTCTGAAAGATGAAATGGTTAGCCAATGGTCCAAATATTCATGTCTTATCCTACATTGGTTACCTAATTAATGGGTTCAAATTTTATATGAAGAAACAAGATGATTAAAGAAAAATGTAAAATAGTGGGGTGAATCTTGTTGCTTGAACTTTACATATATCAAGTACAAAAGATAGAAACTCAATATATATGAATATGTCATACTTTGGGTTCATTGAAAGAATATGGGAATTGGATTACACAATGTTTGAGTGTTGTTTTTGTTGTATGTGGGTTGATAACAACATTGGCTTTTGAGTTGATGAGTTACTGTTCATACAAGTGGATCTTAATAGGTCAGGATATAAAGATGAGTCATTTATTCTAGCATCACAAACTCCACAAATATTTTATGTTAGTGACCCAGCTGATATGAAATGATCCATTATTCTTTTAGCTAACAAAAAATTATCAATAATATTGATGACCAAGAATATGAAGATACTGATGTTGAAGATGGTCATTTTTTGGGACATCACAGTCACGTGAGAGTGAATCAACTATGAATGATGATTTATATACAATAGATGATCATGATGAGGGGCTTTGAGTAAATCAATAATTTCCTCTAAATAATAATTTTACAAGCCAAAAACAATCAAAGAAAAGGAAAAAGTAGATACATGTCTTTGTATAATTATAGCATAATTTTGTTTGTAATTTGCATATATTGTACTCATATTATTTGTTTATAATTTTAAGTATTATGCCAAAACATAATTAGCATGATATTCTTTGTTTTTAATTAACTCATAATGTATTGATGTATTGATCTTAATAATATAAACTTATAGTCGGTATTAATGTATATGTGATATTGAGAATGTATTGTTGTAGGAAATGTTGTTTTATGTATACAATGCAACAACGCTCATTGTAGAGAGTGTTGTTGTATTTGATTAATATAACAAAGCACATATTAGACAATATTGTTATATATGATTAATAAAACATAGCACATTATAGACAACATTGTTGTATATGATTAATACAACAACACTCGTTGTAAGTGACGCTGTCGTATTTCTATGTTGTTGAGAATATTTATGAACAATGCAACCGCGCACTTTTTAGCTTGTGTTGTTATATGTATGAAATATATAACAGTGCTCATTGGAGGTGGCGTTATTGTATGTACAACATCCACAAAAGTGTTGTTAATCATGACTATCTACTACTGCACTCACATAGAAAGCGTCTGAAAGTGCTGTTATATATCTAAAATGCGCGTTGTTAAACATCAACTTTGGCGTAGTGTCGAAGAGTTGCGCTAAGGGCATAGACAGTGCGCTAAGCGCAAAAACCATAATTCATACAAAATTTAAAGGCTTATAGCTCAAGCTATTGTAGACACCCTTCAGACAATTCATTGTAATACACTATTTTCTGAGTTTTTGAGAGAATTTATCGTGTAAACTAAGTGTATATACTAGAGGAGTTCATGCATGCTCAATTGTGTGTGGTTCCATCATCCCATGAGTTACACTTTATCATTATCTTACTTACAGTTTGTAAATATGCGTAGCTAAGTTCATTATTTGTTGAGATTGAATGTAATATGAACTTCATGTATACACATTGATTTATTGTATATTAATTCTTGAGGTTTTGATTCTTTTGAGTTACATATGTGCTTAATGCTTACTTTAAGTTTGATCATCTTATTGCATGTTTTGTGAATGGAATGCGTGGATAAATCATTACATGATTCTGACTTTGTATAATCATCATTTAGTACATTTACTCGACATAGGCTTATATCAAAATTGATATCTCATGTATGTTGTTGTATGAGTTACTAGATATAAAGGTATGTTTAGTGATTCAGATATCTTCATCTTGTTAATTTAGCTGCTAGACATATGGCTATTTAATAAGCTATTATCTTAGTCCAAGATATTGACGATTAATATAATTGATGTGCTGCATTTTATACAATATCACATGCATAGACTTCTAGACATGAATGTATGATTTTGCGAGTCATAATTGTTCATCTTGTCATCTTGTGTAAAAAGTTACTAGACATAGAGCTTTATTGCATAAGCTATTAATTTTACTAAGACATTAGCTTTTAGTACAACTGATGTCATTTGTGTGCAAGAATCATTACTAAGTGAAATTGTGTTACTGAATCATGTGTATATTGATAGCAAGTAGAAAGTTTGATCACGATATCTTTTATCAAAGTATTATAATCTCGTTTTCCTATTTTAGTGTTATCAACCATAAACCATTTTGAAAGATAACTTAGAATAATAATTGTTAGTTGAAAGACTATAGTCTAGCAAGTCTTTGTAGATACAACAAATTCATACTTTATACTTGTTCGCAACACCATTTAGTTATTCTATATCAATGTTCAGTTAGCAAAATAACGTTGTTGTCGGGGACTTATGCTTCTAGTTCATCTTGGCAAAGAGGTAAAAGAGTTTGCATGTCGATTTTCACTTAAGCTTGGTAGAGTTAGAGAAAAGCTTGTTGGTCAATTATGATATAGTGTAGTCGAAGAGATAAAAAAGGTTATGGGTCTATTTTCACTAAAGCTCGGTAGAAAAGCTTCTATGTCAATCTTTATTGAAGCTTGATAGAAAATGTGAGGTAAGCTTATGGTAAATTTCTAGGAGTGGGTAAGACTTAACCAATCTCGACCCAAAGCTAATCTTAATAATCCCACGTTTCAAAAAATATATCGATTAGTTTAAAATTCATATTCTCTTACAATTAACTATAACTTATAAGACTTATTAACTTCAATCCCTAGTCATTTCAATATAGTTATGATTTATTGAAAAATATAATGTACACTATATTGATTTGATCCAATTTCTTTATGAATATAGTCGATTCATGTAATGATTTAGGCTAAGCAAATGGTTCTACTAAGCAACTAATTATTTTTTTATTATTGTTAGCAACAAACACATTACATATTATATATTTTTTTACTATTAATTATTAAAATATACATCGTACAAAAGTGATTATATAGTGTGGATAGGTACATAATAGTATCATGGAATATTTTAGAAGGGAAACAAATTAAGGAGAAAGTAACATGTGGCAAGTGATGATATGGAAGAAGTTTAAAACATGATATTTTTATCATTTCATGAAAAACAGATAAAGTGTCGGTTGATGCATTATAAGTGTGTGGAGCTGTTTGGAGAGGAAAATTGCACCAATGATGATATCATCAAAAGCTTTAGTTATTACATAGTAAATAAATTTAATGTAACATGTAGTCATCACAGATAAAAGCTCATTGCCATATTTTTTATTTTGAAATTATTAAGAAATGTAATAACAGATTTAATATTACTATAGTATTATAATAACGAAAGAGAATATATAGTATAGTCATTATAGATAAAGACACAAAACCATATTTTTGTTTTGAAATTATTAAGAAATGCAACAATGAATTTAATATATTATATTATTATAATAGGGAAAGAAAATATATAATGTTGAAATGTACACATAAAAGAGGTGAAACCATTTTGTAAAAAAAATGAATGAAAAGTTGACAGGTAGTAATGGATGATGTGAGAGGACATTTTTTATTATATAATTAATAGGTTAATTTAAATTTATCACAACCTATCTTATGATCATCCCTAATCAATTCTGTAACACCCCGTTTTTGCAACCTAGAAATTAGGACTTCATTATAAAAATATGATGAAAATTTCAATAAAATTAAAGGCAAGCTGTTAGAAAATCAGAGTGAAATTAAAATTTATTTTCATTAACATGTTAAAGATGCAGAAATATTCAATATTATCATTACCCAAAAACGAGGTATCACATTCAACCTGAAAACCATGATTTATATGATTATCTATTTGTTTAAGTATATAGCTTTACAAAATCATTAATCTTAATCTTAACATAATGATTATAAAAGATATTATGTATGCGAAAAGAATCACTCTTAAGTATTTTTCATAAAATATGACTTATACAAAAATTAGTTCAAAAGACCAAGGGTGTTCCTAAATCAGAGTCAATAATCCAAATATAAACAAGATGCTTAATTATATCACAGCTAAGTTCTTCTTGTCTATATTTCCATCAATGGATATCCGTATAGCAACTGCAACAAACCTGGACATACACATAGTATAGGCAAAAGAAAAGACAAATAAAAGGGAGTAAGAACCAACTACGACAACCGCAACGTGGAATTACATAGAGAAATAACATTAAAGTGAGACACCCTATAACAACTGCATAAACGAACAATGTCAAACATATGCAAATGATGCATGAAGTTAGTGTCTTATACAAGAGGATATTCACATCCACAATTAATATATCTTTCATGCAATGCAATATGCAATTCACCAACCAATCACCATCAAAATTACAATACCCGAAGGTCAAGATCCTAGTGGGAAAGCAACCGGGAGTATAGATATCCTTAACAACGGCAAGTAACAATATCAATTGTTTTCCAATTACCTCTATCAGAGGTGCTTACGTGGTAAGCCCAGTCTGTTTCAAGATTCCTCTCTACCGATCATGAAATGCGCAAGGGGGTGTCAGAGACCACTTAGTTTGCATGTAAGACTAT
>NC_032015.1:13349659-13367314 GCF_001865875.1 Lupinus angustifolius | reverse complement strand
ATGATCAAGTTATATATTTTGAAACCAATACAACAATCAACTTAATTATATTTTCCCATATCAATACAACAATACCACAATCCATAACATAACCATTACAATTGAGATATTTCTAAATTATGACATTGTCACAAACATTCAGCACATACAACAATTATTAATTTATCACAATACTCACATGCATTCAACATAATTATTTAACAACCTTCCATGACGATGTAATACCATAAGCGAGTACCTCGCATTATGTTACGCACAACAATGAATTCATGCACATATATTTCCAGCATAATCAAATATCTAAGACTCTATACATCGTCATGAAAAAGGATTAAAGACTCTTACATGAAAACAAGTTTCCATGAGAGTTCCTAATCTACAAGACTCTCCGACTTTTGAGGGAATCGGAGAGGAAAAACTTTAATGAAATACTCTAAGACCACAATGGTCTTCTCCCTCACCTGGGTTTGCGTAAGCTCCTTGTCCAGCAAACAAACTAGATTTCTCGTTGTCTCCTTCAGCTTTAGAATCTCTTCTCATACATATGTCAATAACATTCAATAAATCAATCAAATTCTACTCTAACTAAAACTAATAACTAGTCTATTATTATTGATCAATAATTTATAAAGCAAAGTACACATAGGAGTTCCAATTACTGTACAATAGAAATATATATAGCATACCATGTTAGCATTGAAACTGTATCATAGAAAATAAATAAATAATTACACACTATTATTACTTAGAATTTGAAAACTAAGTTACAAAACCACGCATAAAATCAAATTGAAAGGTACTTTTATTTATTTTCTTTTGCAATTGCTGTTACTCATAAGTATGCATATACACTAAGAAAATGATATTTCAATTTTCCAGATCTTGTGCATGTAGTGATTAAACTATAATATACTAAGATATATAATTGTTGAGTGCATATAAAGGTTTGAAGGAACAATAAAAGAGAAGAAGAAAATAATAATGATTCCTACAATTAATTAACTTTATTGCTGCCTCGAGAGAGAAGAATGATTTTCTTCATGTATTGAGTTTACTCTATTCACATTCATAGTGGCAATAAAACCAATTAAATTCATGAAAGATAAATGGAGACACAATATAGTTTTATTCAAAAGGATTTTATTTATAAATCACTGGTAATTGCATTGGTTTAGTAAAATAAAATAACACTCGGAATATAATAATATAATGACAAATAGGTAGCATAGAGTTATCTCTTTGAAAAGCAAAATCATCACAACAATAATGTTCATGTGCCTAGTTTATAATGGCTTCCACTTAGTATAAGGTCATCTCTTTGCAAAAGGTAATGTCACAGTAAATGACAAGAAAACAAATTCATCAATCACTTGATTCAATGAGTAGAAAAATGGTATAAAATTGCTTACTGTGTTCTCTTCTCTTCCTCTTCTACAAACTGCCGTTTGTAAGTGCGGTTTTCTTTTCTGGTTATTGTTCTCTCCCCACTCATCACATGTATTTTGTAGTTACTAATTAAGTTAATGTTCAACTCAAAATTAATTTTAATATTATTCTTATCAAAATAATAAAATTTTCTTTCATCTCAAGTAGCTAAGATAAATAAGATAGTCACAAAGGAATAATCACATATCATATCTAGATAATCTTAGAGGGTAACTTTGTTAAAGATTAACCCAAATAATTATTAATTATAATATAATATGCCAACCAAAATTAGTTTAGGATAAACGTTATAATAAATATAACGATTCAAATCAGAATAAAATAATGTTATAAAGATAAATATTATCAACTATAACATTCATTAAATTATTTACTAAGATATGAATATTCACAAAACATATTTAATGCAAATTCACTATGTGTTACAAAAATATTTGAATAATGTAATGCAATACAATTTCTATCTTAGAATATATTTTTGAGACAAGTCTAACTCTTGGAAGATAAGGATTCACTTCACCACAAGATAACCATCAAATTACGTTACTTTTAAATTAAAATAAAATCATAAACTTATTGGATAAACATTAAAAGATCAACAATTCATTTAAAAATCATATTTATCTATTTTTAGATAAATCTATAAAAGAAAATCTATATTTTTCACTCACATAAAAATAGAAAATTTTTAGTGTTACAAATTCTACTAAAACTTAGTAGTAGATGTAGTTAACATAAGAAGAGTATGATCAACTCACTTTTAATATATGTGAAAAGTAATCTGGTTATTTATCTAATTATTTATATTATTTAACAAAATATAACATTTTTATCTAATTTTACCTCTACTCTCAAACCAATCAATGCATAAACTAAAACTAGCAAATTTTTAAGAGTGAGGATCTACTTACTCCCTTCTTCATCCTAGCCATTAATTCTAGGAATATTTAACGGTTTAGATTTACTCATTAATTTAAATAACTAGATTTCCTTTGAGTTGATAGCTAAGATGGAGAAACTACTCTTACAATAAGTGGATTAATGTTCACGTTATAATAAACTAAATTCATGAAATTATAACTTCTTATTCAAATGTGTTCCCAAAAGTTCGAAAAAATTTCAACATAAATTAAATTTTATATAACAATTATTAAAAAGTGATTTCCTATTAAGCCAAACTAATATTGTTTTTTGTACGTATCTACTAAGGAATTTTAATATTTGTTGGAATAAATAATCATGTAAGAGGTTAGTTCTTTAGTTATAAGGGGGAAGAATATCGTCTATTATAGAAACAAAAATATCTAAATTTGATATTAAACTCTATAATTTTGACCAAAAATGTTAAATATAATTAGTAAAATTCTAAATAATTGAATATTTGCTTTCTTTGTGGATGCAGCTTTTGTGTATGCAATGATGCAGAGACAAGCAGACGTTGATGCATAAAGACGCATTGCACGAGTGGCATTGGCCACATAAACGTGGCTTCTTCACAAACAGAACACATTACATTTGCATAGCATGTAGATTGAGGTCAGCATCAATTGAATGTTGATGTTGATAGCACCATTACTCTCTCGTGTGAGTTGGGAGTTGGGACCATAAATCTCATTTTCAATGTTTTATGTACAAAGGACCCACACGTTAACACTTTGTCTGACAATATCCTTTTTCCCAAAAATCATATCTCTTTATGTCCTTTACTAATAAATAAATACTAAGTAATATAACTTTATATTTATAGTTTTTTACTAAATTAAATAATATATTTTAATTAGTCTGAGACACAGATGAAGATACTAATCGGGACACTAAATCTCCTTTCCACTTTGTCATACTCGATTGCTACCTTTGCCTGTCTCATATCTTCTTGTCGGAAACTCTCAACCCGTGCTCTTTCAGAGCTCAAGGTCTCATTCTATGGCCAATGCCCATGGGTCCTCGTGCATAACCCACAGCCAACGCAAAAGTATATAAATTTAGTTTATTTGTCTATATGTTTGTTCGTGAAGTCCACATTTTTATCAGATAAGGTAACCTGTGGACAGTAAAAAATGTAAAATTAAAATAAACTATGATTTAATATAATTTAATGTTTTGAATTAAATTGTAATGTAATTTTATTTGTTTAATTTTATATAAAATATTAAGAAAATAAATTTTCTCTCCTCCACTTCTTCATTAAATTTTATTTTGTTTTATAAAAAAAAATCAGTTTTTAACTATTTGTCATTAACCGATTTTAAAATAGATAAGACGTAAGAATTTACCCAAAATGATAACTGAAAATGCCTACGTCTGCTTTTAATTTATAGGCATTTTGCAAGAACGAGGGCCGAATGAGTTGAACAATCAGTTTAGCTATTACTAGTATTGAGATAATATCTAATATACTCAAATTTTAATATTATTAATGTAATTCCAATCATCAACAATAATGATGGTATTTATAAATATAATATTATCTTCGAAAAATAGATACAACTATGCATAATCTTTCATGTTTATCTATTAAATCCTAAATTAAAAACATGTCCCATAAGAAAATTAACAATCATATAGATTTACATTAAATTTATTGTGTTTATTCAGTATTCCATTTATTTCTTCATAATTATTGGATGAAGTCATTATTATCTTAATCTTCTAAGCAAAATAGATGAAAAAGAAAGTTTTGAAATGGAAAAGATAAATAAGAGCAAAGAAAATTTAATCTTTAAAATAAGAATAAAAATATTCCAATTATAATTAAACTTATTTCATACCACTTTGTATGTTCATAGTAACTTGCTTTTAGAAAATATTTATTTCATACCACTTTTTAGGCAAAGATGGTGTAAGAAAAATAGATATAAACAGATAAATGAAATTGGCTGTTGATGTGATGATAAAGAAAAATAAAGCTAAAATGTAAAAGGGAGCATGGGGAAAAGGTGTAAGAATATCACTACTCTTTTCTTTTTACGACATTACAAAATCAATTTCATTTTTCTTTATTGCACATTATTTTCTGCTAAAATCTTCGACCATGGCTGTTTCCTTTTTCATATGTTCATCTTATTATTTAGGTCAAGAAATTAAAAAAACAACTTTGAATCATGAACTCATAAATTGTTACTTCAAAAACTGATATTTTTATTTTTCGTTTCCTAAAAATACTCACCTTAACCCTATTCTAAGCCTTTAACATAACTCATCTCTTAATATGATATACTATAATTTTAGTTACATACTTATTCATTTAAAACTTAATTATTAGTCAAATAAAATATTTACTATTATCGTTAAGTTATTCGATGTTAGTTTCGAGTTTCATAAGATATGTTATTACGATACATACAGAAAATAAATATACTCTATTTGTTCATTTTGAAAGTATTGTTACTCCATTTTCGACCAGAATCGAGAAATCCACATTCATATAAAGAAAAATGTGTTCTCGTAGGCCACTCTGTTTTCAAGATCCAAATTTCAATCTAGGGATTTGTTAATTAACACAAGCATAAATTAGAAGACTAGAGAGCAATAAAATTATGAAGATCGGAGACCCAAATTAGAATTTAGGTTTACAAATTGAGGATCAAACCTTTCTATCACAAATGTAACAAAAACAATTAACCATTATAAGATGATGAGACGTGTGTGGAACTTGCTTAATCTTTGTCCATAATAAAGAGAAGTTAGACTGCTTTGGAAGAATCACGAGTGGTACATGACAGAGATGATAGAACGAGGAAAGTGTCTTTATTGAAGACTACAAATACAAGAAGCTTCAATTCAATGTAATAGGATACACCCCTCTTACCTCTGCCACTGCCAATCTTGTCTTGTCCCACACTTGTTTTGTTTGATTGGTTGCCTCCAAATTAGTACAAATTATTCTGTGCTTAGGTATACATGGTATAAATGTATTTCAGATATTAGTTTTACATCATATAATAATTTCTCCCAAAAAAATTAATAGCACTTCTTAGGTAATATTAAATTTTGGAAAATAATATATTATCTTACAAATCTTTTTATAAATCTTCATGCACCATAAGAAATTATATGTGTCATATAGTAATATTTTATTTATTAATAATTAATTTATAAGTAATATATTTTACTTTCTTATGGATAATACAATTTAATAAAATGATATTTATGATACCAGAAGTATTTGTATAAATAGTGGAGGGATGCCACATAAATTTTAAGAATAAAATATATGAGAAATCAAATAACTCAAAGTAAAATTATCATCATGAGACGGTTTTGAATTTTTAAAATGTATGGAAATGATATATCCTCCTACTATATCCTCCTACTAATTCTCCTATCAACAAAAAGATGACATATATCACAATAATGATTAGATTACAAGTGACATGTGTCACTTTTTTGTGAGTATGAGAATTTAGTAAGATGATATAACAATGCTCATAAATGTATTATATAAAGACTAAAAGTCAACGTCAACACCTAGACCCTTTCAGCTATGGGAATATACCATTTCTCCTTTGGAAAATATAGGAGGGATAAAAACCAAGGGCATTTGTGCAATTCTCCTTTATTTTTCAAAAAGAGGAAAAGATCATTAATTTCAAGTTGGGGCTTAAGTGGTTCCGATTTAAATCGTGAAACCAATAAAACTGAACCGAACCAAACCGATTCCTTAAATAAAACATTTGTTTAAGGGTATAAAAGTTTATGATGTTAGAGATAATATTGTTTAAATAGAGACGGACAAGTGCTAATACATTCTCCTATGCGTAATTGACTTTTGAGCTAATCATCTTTATTTAAATATAATTTTATCCAATTTGAGCTTAAAAGAAAGTTTTATACGTTTTAACAACAAAAAATGAAATGGTGACTCCAAATCTTTTGGGAGAGGTCGAAATCGAGTTCATTTCTTCCTAAATCGTTGAGCTGACTTCAAACCAAAAATTGGGCTGTGACAATATAGTAGAATGATCGTTACACAACGTGGCACAAACAATCAAATAAAGGACACAACATAAACAAAAATAGAAGACAATATAATTTGTTAACAAATTTCAGCCAATTGTATTTATATCCTCGAGAGCATTGAGAGCTACCAATATATTATTAGAGAATAAATATTACAAACTCTAGAATACCTATGAGCCAAATTTCCATGAAGTGTTTCTAATTGATGTTTATATTTGGTGTACATTATAACAAGAGACTTTGGTCTAATATATAATATTGATTTCTCTTCTTCATTTCAATACTAGGCAATGTGAGACTTCATATAATAAATTATTTCAAGCATATCCAACAATCTTCATTTTGATTGAAATGGCAAATATGTCGCTTTAGAGCCTAATATCTCGTTCCACCTTGCTCGATGTCTAATTCTCTTTAACAACTCATTCATATAAGAGTCTACTCCCCTTCAGCATAAGCCTTTTTCCGAGTATCTGTGACGATGTTACTAAGAGTCTAACTCTCCAAACTTATAATGCAACTTTCCATTCCACTATCTAACAGAACACACCCACAACTCTCTTTTGCTAGCACACCTTTCGATATTATGAAACATTTATACCAAAGTTCACCACTAACTGCCCTCTTCAATAATTAGCCAACTAAACCTTTAAGCTTCCTTGAAAATCCTCAACCCTTACCACCATTGTTTATTCCAATAATCATAATTCAAAAGAACTATCATACTCCATCATAAGGACCCATAATACACATCTTGTATCAATGTCAACCAATGTATGTGTCATACCCTTACATCTAAGTCAATACATATGTCACTCCCTACACCTCTACCTATACATGTTACATCATGCACCCAAGCCAATACACATGTTACACCCTTCATCAAAGTCAGATAGTCCCCTGTGCTTTTGTAGATTCACCAGTAATTGATATCCTTCACCATGACATTGCGGACACATCATTAGGATATTTCACTTCTTAAGTCAAGTGAGATCATCCTCTCCAACATCTAGGTCCTAATCTCATGTATTGACACCACCTGTCTTAGAGCCTAACTTAACACATGAGTCCCTATCTCCTAATCCAATACATGGACTTTTAGGGTTTTAGATCCAACATGTTTGTGGTTCCTACTGCAATCTCACCATGTTTCATTTTCCTTTAACTCATTTGGTTTATTATCGCATAATACATTTGTCATATCTTGTCCAGCCAATATGTCATTCACCCTTATTTGTCATAATGTGGCATCTAGTTTAAGAGTCATATACTAATTGGTTCTAGTACCAATTGTGAGTACATTGGAAGCGATCATTGGCAATGCTCACCACAAGCAGTCAAATAAAGGGCATAGAGAATAAATTAAAGATAAGAAGACAATATAATTTGTTAAC
Source organism: Lupinus angustifolius (assembly GCF_001865875.1). Classification (NCBI taxonomy): domain Eukaryota; kingdom Viridiplantae; phylum Streptophyta; class Magnoliopsida; order Fabales; family Fabaceae; genus Lupinus; species Lupinus angustifolius. Next base: position 13,359,515 of record NC_032015.1, on the reverse strand, counting down.
GTGGTTCGGCCACACAAACATCCTCGAGAGCGTTGAATGTCTACCAATATGTTATTATTAGAGAAAATTATTACAAAATTGGCATGCCCATTGAGCCTAAATCCCTATGAGTGTTTCTAATTGTTATATTTGATGTAAATTATAACAAGGACTTGAGTTTAATATATAATATTAGTTTTTTTCGTTAATATTAATAACATATTTCAATGATCCCCAACATAAACAATTATAAATTCTATCATATATTTTTTTAATTAAATTTTTTGTTCAACTTCATTACTTAATTTGAAATAAACAATTTTACATCTTGTATATATTAATTAATTGATGAATAATGCCTCTTATACATCACTTACCAACGTGAATGAGTAGCTATATTCTAATTAAATATTATACCTAATTTTCTCATAACATTTTATAAATCGATATGTATTTACTTATAATTTCTTACATTTATCTGTAAGTACATATATGATGAATTCTAGTAAGATATATACCAAAATGTAGATATGAAGATGAAGTTCCACATGTGATAAACCCCGGAAAAGGCTTTCAAATCAGAAAGCAAACCAAACGTAAAACGGATATATGTTATCTTAAAAAATATATCATTTAATGTATTATTATTTATGGTTGGTTAAAAAAATATTTAATTATAACTTTTTTATTTAAATAAATTATTTTAATTAATTATAAGAAGTGAACACATATTGTAAAACAAGAAATGTGCTGGAACCACTGTAGTAAGCCATAAGCCAAAATCTAGAAGCCATAAGCCACACGCCATAAGTCACACGCCGTAAGGAGAGGGGAATAGGGACCCTGCATTCACATGGGGCTGCTCTTTTTACTCTTCCTTCAAACCAAACCTCAAAATTTGGCTACCAAAACGCGTTGTAGCCATCCATCTTAGAATCCAACCTATGTGTGTGGGTGAGTGGGTGAGTGGGTCCCACAATTGTCCTCCCAATAGAGGGACATGTACCTTAAAAGCTGTTGTCTCTGCTACCGACAGCATAACTTGCCTTTGTTCATAATTTATGCATTGAATTTGGAACATTGCCAACCCCAAAAAGTAAATGCCCTCTCATCAATGCTACCCTTCATTCATTTTTTCCACTTCCCTATAAAACATTACCTTGCTTTTCCAACTATCTCACAATTACAACACACCATCTCATAAGAAAAAGTATCTGACAAAATTCTGAAGCTTTAAGCACTTTCTTGTTGAAGAACAAAGAAAACTCAAGGGTTGGTTTGGATATAGATTATTTGGGTTTATTCTGATCAAAGTGAAAAATGGAAAACAAAGTGGGATATGAGAATGATCTCAACCTTATTGCAACAGAACTAAGATTGGGGTTGCCAGGTACAGAGGAAAAGGAAGAGAAAACCATGCAAGGTGTTGTTAAAAACAACAAAAGACAATTGCCAGAAAATTATGAAGAATCTATTTCCATTTCTAAGGACTCTAAAGGCCACCATGCAGAATGTGATTCAGCCCCTCCTGCCAAGTAAGTTCTAAATCATTAATTAAAGACTTCAACTTTGTTGACATGACACCTTTTATAGCTGGATTTGGTGTTTTAAATTGTGGTTATGGTCTAGTAGTATAATATTGTGATCACAATTAAGATTATAGATTAAAATTTGAAACTTAACTAGCAATTGAGTGAGTAGTGATATTCTCTTGTAATAGTGAGAGGATTTTGATTCCAATTGAGCATAATATTGTGACTTTCAATATTGGTCTGGATCTGAATTTGGAGCTAATCCATAGAATATGTGTTTTCATGAACAGAGCAAAGATAGTTGGGTGGCCACCAATAAGATCCTACAGGAAAAACAGTTTGCAGGAATCTGAGGGTGGTGGGATATTTGTGAAAGTGAGCATGGATGGAGCCCCTTATCTAAGAAAGATTGATTTGAAGGTTTATGGAGGCTATCTTGAACTACTCAAAGCTCTTGAAACCATGTTCAAGTTGACTATTGGTGAATACTCTGAAAGAGAAGGTTATGAGGGATCTGAATATGCACCTACATATGAAGACAAGGATGGTGATTGGATGCTTGTTGGAGATGTACCATGGGAGTAAGTTCTCTCTTTAAGACTTTGCAATTTGTTTTAAGTTTAACATGAATATAAAACTGTTGTTTTAGATTCTGTCTCATACGTTGTCTGCCTTGTCTCGTGTCAATGAAAATATGTGATGACAATTAAAAGATTTAAACCTTTATTATTATTGTTATCTTTGCTTCATTATCATTGACACGGAATAACGTATGAAATAAGATCTGTGGCAACATAGTTGAAACTTACCTTTGGAAGAATTAAACTAAATCTCTTAGCTATAAATTCTCAATCTCACCTAACTATACATTTTTTTTTTGCAGCATGTTTAAGACCACATGCAAAAGGCTAAGAATCATGAAAGGCTCAGAAGCTAAGGGTTTGGGTTGTGGTGTATGAGAAACAACTAAATTTCAATGCAAGAGAAGAGTTTTGGTATGGAGGAAATTAAAACATTCTTTCAGCGTGGGTTCTTGGAGTTGGATAATGAAGTAGAAAGATGGAAATTTTTTAATACAAGTTTCTTGTTATTTTAGCTACTACCTTATGGGGTGCTATTTTTTTCTGCTGAACTTTTTCACTGAGAAATCTCATTTATGCAAGAGAGTTAGAAGGGATTGATATGTGAATCCATTTTTTTTTGTATCAATACAAAATACAGTGTACCAAAATTTGTGTGTATAATTTTGTCTGTAATTGAATGGATACAAAATTAACTATTTATATTCCACATCCAGAACTTCTACCAATTTCAAATAGCGTATAAATTATGTTCCATTCATTATCCAGTTCACCTTATTCATAATTACATAATACGAGTTATTCATATTATTACTTTTTTTAACATAGAATTATAAGATTTTTATAACAAACTCAATGTTATGATATACAAATTTGATACACGATACTTATGATAAATAAAGAACCATATATATATATATATATATATATATATAATTAATTGATAAAAAATCGGCAGTATATGAGTTTAATTCTTTAAAAAAGAAAAATATAAAATGAATAATGAATGATGTGATTGTGTAAAATATATACATTGATAATATATAAATATTACACTCATAAATTTTAACATATTTAATTGATTCTCATTTTAATTTATACTATACCTAGTTACCTACTTAATTATCCCACACCGAGTTGTAAGTTGCAACCCAAGTTTGACCTGGAATTATTAGTTGGGGGAATTCCATTAGCTATGGATTATACATGATGCTTGAGAATAGGCAAGATGTTTTTTAAGCAAACTCAATTATTGAGTATAGGGTACTCTCCCAAAACAAATACAAAGTTACATTAATCAAGCTAAACTACACTTGCACACTAGTCGATAGCATAAATACCCAGTAGGTTAGGGAAGAAAATAATGCATTGTTAGCATATTTAACAGTACTTTTATCAAGAAACCAAAATCAGATCAAATCAAGAACAAACAAAACAAGTAATCTAGATGATAGGAACAATCTTCTGATATTTTATTTAACAAAACAAGGATTTAATTCCGATGATGTATGTAAATAGTTCTTGTATTGAAGAAATATAATAAGGCATATGCCTATTTCAAAACTTTCAATTGAGTGCAATTATTATATTATTGGAAATGATTCAGTTATGGGAAAAATGTATATTCATCAAGAGCAGTTTTTATAATCATTATTTATGCCTTATAACCATTAATCCAACTACAACTAATATTAACTAACTTTCCTGCCAATTCTAACTATCAACCAATTTACAATATTCCCACCAATTCTAACTACCAACCATATTACAAGCTTTCCTAACTAACTCACCTCAATTATTCATATTAAATCTCTCCCCTTAAATTCCTCCTTGTCATCAAGGAGCAACAACAACCTCAAATGTTGGAAATTTCACCTTCAAATCATATAACAATTCTGATGTAGCTTCCTCATTTGGTTCCTGTTCCCATTGAACCAGCACCTTAGTGACAACTCTATGATTCCGCTTGGCCATACGACGTTCAAGGATTCTAAATGGAACCCGTACTTCATCCAAATTGTTCCATGTCTCTAGCAACATACGACAAGGAATAGAAGAGTTAACACAAGCCTTCAAAAGAGAAACATGAAATGTAGGATGAACCTTGCAATCAAAAGGCAAACACAAGGTGTAAGCCACTTCACCCACACTACGTAGAATTTGATAAGGGCCATAATAACGAGGAGATAGCTTCCCAGTAGCATGGAACTGCACTGAATGATGTCTATACTGATGCAATTTCAATAAAACCCAATCTCCTACCTGGAAAACTCGTCCAATCCTATGTTTATCAACCAAGTGCTTCATCCGCTTTTGAGCTTGTCCCAAGTTATACTTGAATTTAGTGACCATATCCTCCCTAGCCACAAAACTTCAATCCACTACTTCAACCAGTGTGCTTTGAGGAAAATATGGCAAATGAATAGGTGGGGATTGCCCATACAACACCTCATAAGGGGTCATTTAAATTGCAGTGTGATAAGTGGTATTGTACCACCATTCAGGCAATGCCAACCAAATAGTCCACTTCTTAGGCCTTTGCCAAGTCATGGATCTCAAGTAATGCTCCAAACAACGATTGAGGACTGCACTTTGACCATCTGATTAGGGATGGTAGACAGTGGACATGCTCTGAGTGACTCCTAATTGCTGCAGAAAAGCAAGCCAAAATTTGCTAGTAAACAGAGGATCCCTATCACTGATTATGTTAGCAGGGGGCCCATGCAGACAATATATCTCCTTAATGAAGATCTCAGTCATGTTTGAAGCTAAAAAGGGATGAGATAAAGCAATAAAGTGAACATACTTGCTCAAGCTATCAATAATCACCCATATAGTATCCTTCCCTTGGACTTTGGTAAGCTTTCAATAAAATCCATTGAAATGCTAACCCATACACCCTCTGGAATAGGAAGGGGTTGAAGTAAACCAGGGCTAGTTGCAATGTCATATTTGCATCTCAAACAAGTCTCACACTTCTGAGTAAAGGAAGCTACATCCTTACTTAAACCCTTCCAGTAGAACATAGATTTCACTCTATGCACATAAGCACAAATTCTTGAATGCCCTCCTTGATGAGATGTGTGTAATCATTGCAAGATTACATTACTGACCCATGAATCCTAAGGAACTAATAGTGTATGTCCTCTGAATATTAGGCCATCCACCAACCTAAACTTAGGTTGCAGAGCTAGAGTATGCATAAGATCAGTCTTTATGCTTTGCCAAGCCTCATCAACCCTTGTAGCCTGCCAAAATTGATCCCATAGTTCTGAAGAAATGCCTGAAACAATCAACTGCAATAATTCTCCATGGGAGGCTTTAGATAGTACATTTGCAGCAATGTTTTCCTGGGCCCTCATGTATTGAATGGTATAGGATAAACCCATCAACTTAGTAACCCACCTGTATTGAGTTGGTGTTGAAAGCCTCTACTCCAGAAGGTACTTTAAACTTTGTTGATCAATTAAGATAGTGAAAGGCAAAGGTGAAAGATATTGGTACCATTTAGACATTGCATGAACTAGAGCAAGTAGTTCCTTATCATAAATAGATGGGACAATACCTTGCTAATAAATGCAAAATGATGCATATGTTGCATAAGTACAGCTCCTATCATAGTGTTTGAAGCAGAAGTTTCAATGACAAAAGGTTGGCTCATATCTGGAATAGCCAACATAGGTGCATTAACCGAAGCAGTCTTGAGTTGATAAAATGCAAGATCAGCACCTTTAGACCATGAAAAAGCATTTTTCCTGAGCAAATTTGTTAAGGGGGATGCTAATATGCTATAATTATTTATAAATCTTCTATAGTATCCTGTGAAGCCCAAGAATCCCCTCAATTGCTTAATATTATGGGGGGAAGGCCACTCTTGTGCAACCCTAATTTTTGCTGGATCAGTAGTACCCCTTCTATTGTAATAAAATGCCCAAGATACTCAATCCTATGGGTGAAGAAAACACACTTGCTCTTCTTAGGAAAAAAAAAGTGATTGCTTCTCAAAATAGAAAGAACTTGCCTCAAATGTACCAAGTGCTCTGTATGAGAAGGGCTATAGACAAAGATGTCGTCAAAAAATATTAAAACACATTTCTTCAACAGTTCAGCAAAAATAACATTCATAGTACTCTAAAAAGTAGTTGGAGTATTAGACAATCCAAAGAGCATCACCACATATTCATATTGCCATGAATGAGTTTGGAATGCAGTCTTCTTAATATCCTCAAGTCTCATCCTAATCTGGTGGTACCCAAATCTAAGGTCTTGTTTAGAGAACACCTTAGCCTTACCAAGTTCATCCAATAGATCCTCCACTAAAGGAATATGGAACTTAGCCTGGACTATATCATTCAGTCTCCTATAATTCATACACACTCTCCAACTTTCATCCTTCTTTTTAACCAAGACCACTAGAGAGGCAAAATGTGGGAACTAGGTTGTATCACACTTGAATCCAACAACTCCTTCACCATTCTGTCTATAATATCTTTAGGGGCAGTAGGGTATCTATAAGGCCTCAAGCTTGTAGGGCTGGACCCTTCCTTCAAGACAATGCAAGGTCATGCAAGTCCTTGAAAGGTGGTAGCTGCTTTGGTTCTTCAAACACATCTAGGCACTCTGCCAGTAAACCTTCCTTATCCTCCTTATACTAAGAGTTCCCCTCCACCCCAGTTAATACAGAGCAACAAGCCATATTATTAAAACATGGTAACAATTGCAACATAAAACAGTGTTTTTCTTTAACAAGTAGTTTATTCAATCTTGTAGCAGGCATTACCTTACCATCTTTCACCTTATCAGCAACCTGGTGAACTTTAGTACCAACAAAGAATTCCATTATCAGGTTTGTAAAATCCCATGAGATAATTCCCCACTGCCTCAATCACTACATCCCTAATATAAGATTACAACTATCTAAAAGGATATCAATAGTAGAAGTTTGAAATTCATACCCTTGCATCTTCCAATTGATACCAACATATCTACCTTAGCCCTGGATAACTCCACCATCAGCTACAGTTATCTGCACAACTTGAATATTCTCCAATTGACCAAGGCCCTCCTAACACAACCTTTGATTGACAAAATTATGGGTGGTTCCAGTGTCTATTAGGATCAGAATCTGCTTCTTGCCAATCGAACCTGTAATCCTCATCATTGGTTATAAGGAATCCCCTTGGATGGCATTTAGGGATACTTTAGGAGCATCTTCTGCAATGTCAGGAATTTTCAAGTCCTCCACTCTATCAAGTAACCTTGAATTATCCTCCTCCTCCACTTCCCTTAAAAACTTGCAATTTCTTTCTTTGAGGATAATCATGATTGGGTGAATACTTCTCATCACAGAAGAAGCCTAGATTTTTGGCCTTATATTCATCCATCTCCTTAAGGGTTAGCTTCCTTTAGAAGGTGTAGCTTGGCTTGCCTAGAATACCCTTTTGTACCCTTTCTGGTGTAATTTTCTTTTCCAAATTTACATCCTTCTTGTCAAAAGAAGGATCCCCTCCTTTTCTGTTTTACCAAGGCACCAAAATGGTAGATTTTTGTGCTCGTTTCTATAGTAACATCATGCTTCTTTCTTGCAATCTTGCAATTCGAGTAGCCTCCAACAAATTCCTTGGGGCAAACAACTTAACACCATTATTCAACTCTAGATTCAACCCTCCAAGATAACATTTTAATTTTCAAGGTTCTGCCAGCTCTATACGGCAAGCCAACTCATACTTTCAATGCTTCTACAAATTGGCTCATACTTTCAATGCTTCTACAAATTGACTCATACTTTCAATGCTTCTACAAATTTCCGAAGAAAGAAGTATGATACTCCTCCAAACTTCCTTCTTGAGTCTATCGTTTGAGTTCTTCTAGAGGTGAGTCAAATTCTAGCCCAAATCATACTTTCAATGCTTCTACAAATTGCAGCCAAGAAGGTTGACCCACATTTTCTTATTCCCGATTCTAGAACCATTGAAATGATCCTTCATCTAGTGTTATACTAGTTATGATCGCCTTTCACCTTCTGGAGTTCTATCGAGAGTGAAAAATCGCTCACATTTGGCTATCCATGAGCCAATGTCATATTTACTAAAACTTGGAAAATCTAATCGTGTAAGACGAGTAGGGGCACAATATTCACCTTCATTCACACCTCTGGTTCTATGATTAACCCCCAAATCTATGATTTGTAATCCTAACCCACACATTGCTTCCTAAAACCCTGAGAATTGAAGCTCCATTCGTTTCTCCATTTCACGCAATTGCCTAGCCACACAAGGATCAATTGATGCGATGATCCTTTCTTCAGCTTCTCGCACCGCACATTGAAGTCGTGTTGCTTCCGCCATGGCCAGGATTAGAAAGCTCTAGATACCAATGATAAGAAAAGAGAGGTAAAAAAGAAAAATTGAGATAGAACGAGGAAGAAGGAGATGATTCAGTTATTGGAAAAACGTATATTCATCAAGAGTAGTTCTTATAATTATTATTTCTGCCTTATAACCACTAATCCAACTACAACTAACATTAACTAATTTTCTCTCCAATTCTAACTATCAACCAATTTATAACCTTCCCGTCAATTCTAACTACCAACCATAGTACAACCTTCCTAACTAACTCACCTCAATTATTCATATCAATGTTTTTTAAGCAAACTCAATTGTTGAGTATAGGGTACTCTCTCAAATAAAAATACAAAGAGAGTTACATGAATCAAGCTAAACTGCAATTGCACACTAGTCGATTGAATAAATACCCCAGTAGGTTAGGGAAGAAAATAATGTGTCGTCGGGGTAATTAACATTATTTTTTATCAAGAAACCAAAATCAGATCAAGAATAAACAAAACAAGTAATCTAGATGACAAGAACAATCTTTTGATTTTTTATTTAACAAAACAAGGATTTAATTGATGTATGTAATAGTTTTTTAATTGAAGAAATATAGTAACACATGCCTATTTCAAAACTTCCAATGAGTGCAATTATTAATCTCCTCGTCAACATACTGGGAGCACATCTACTGTCTCACGGAGTGTGTCACTCAATGTGTTACTGATTGTGATTGATTGATAAAATATATTTAAGTTAAATTTTTAATAATTAATTATTTTTCTGACCAATCACAATACATGGAGTGATACCCATATATGGAATAGGAGATGTTCACCCAATAGACTAGTCATGATATTAAATATAATAGTTTAACTAGTAGTTCACTAGTTAAATTATAGACAAGTGAAATGACATATATATATTATATATATATATATATATATATATATATATATATATTAAAAACTAAAAAAATTGTGATAAATATTTTTATTTAAATCATGTGTTTAAACAAAATGTATTACTCAGCGATGCACCATGTTTTAAATCACTTTCATAAAAAACTATAACTTGAAGTAAAAATTGATAGATATAACCAATTTTAATTGATATGATTACATGACAATTAATATTCAATTTTCATAATTATGTTTCTTATCTTATAGTTCTATACAGAAAATAAGACAACCTTTTATTCAAATAATAAAAATGAAATTAATTACCAAATGCTAGAAATGTAAACTATTGCGTACTAAAATGTGCAGGTAACAATATTTTGTTGTTGAAATTAGTGTTATTAAAATTGTATCGGTTATTAAACCGGTCAGAGTATTGGTATAGTGATATAGTGGTTCAATTGTTACTAATTAAGTCACATGTTGGTTAAACCGGACATACCTGCTTATATATATATATATATATATATATA
>NC_032015.1:13206703-13349559 GCF_001865875.1 Lupinus angustifolius | reverse complement strand
AAATATAAATAAATGACACAAGTTCACAACTCACTCTACAAAACAAATAAATTTAGAGTTTTAACATTTAACACCAATGAGTCAAAGTTGTCTTATATCGAGATTATATTTTTGCACACGAATGTTTGGAACCAAAATGTGTAATTTAAGTATGTCTTGGAAACATGTGTCTTGAAGTGTTGAAGGATAGTTGGAAAGATAAGCCACCTTGTAATGAGTTTTTAAGTTTTTTTTATAAAAAAAAATATGTGTATAAACCGGCCGGTTTAGTCAAATACCGGCCAGTTCACCAGTTTTGATCAGCTTTTGACCAATTTTGACCAATTTTAATATTTGACTGGTTCAACATCTGTACTATACCGGTTAGGGGTTCGGTAGTCTAATTGGTTGGTACAGTTTTTATATCATTGGTTGAAATTGTTTGTGTCTACACTAGTATAGACATAATGATGAGTAGTTGGAGCAAAAATCTTAATTCTCCTTTATTGCCTCCGGGAATCTTTATAGCACTGATCAGAAATTTGACTTGCTAGGTAATGAACAATCATGGACAAGCATGACAAACTATACACAAGATAAGATTTATTCTAGATCTTGTTTGTATCACAATAATGAAAAACGTAGTAAGTGAATTATTCACATCTATCACAACTGCAAAGATATTAATAAGCAACTATGCCACATGTTTTTCAATTTTTGTGAGGGACCCAGTTTCTACGGCACATAGGTATATAAATATCTTACATTGCTAGCTTCAATTTAACGGTCATTTCTATGTCTCAACAAAATATTGTGATTTCACGTCAAATAATACAATTAATGAAATATTGTACCTCTATGGTTGTGTTATATTATCATGTTAGATAACAAGAATCTCATTGCAGTGACGGACGTATGAATATAATTCAAAGAGGGCACCACGATTGTCACTGTAAATTGTTTTAATTATTACTCTCTGTCGTCACTACCTAAGAATGCTTATTTAATAACACATATTCAACAAATGCTTGTATGGAACGTTGTTAAATGATAGAAAAATGAAAACAAATAGTATTAAGTAAAGTAAATGCTGTTAAATATAATACACAAATATACAATCAATAATCTTTACCTCAGTGAGCTATTGAATGTATGACTCAGATCGAAGAAGGCTCAGTAAAACAAATAATGTTGTTCTCACACCTTTAACAATGTTTGCTTCACTCAATATTATTGAAAGTCATGGATTCCATATTGCTCGTTTCACTAAATGTTGTTTAATCTTTGATTCTCATATTTAAACACAAAACCTCATATATACTCGTTCATTCAGAGTCTAAAATTCAGACAATCTTATTAGACCTGGAAAAGCTTCACACTACACTCACTTTCTCACAAGACTCTCATTCCCACAAGACTCACATTTCCACCACATTCCTTTAACTTATCTTCCCACAATTTTCATTCAACTCACCTTCCCACTATATTCATTTATTCAACTCATCTTCCCACAATACTCATATACTTGAAAACCTAAAAAACACTTTACAGATGCTAAAAGTGAGTTTTGTCCTTTTTTTTAGTTTTTCCCTTTTCATGGATTTTCCATTTTTGTATCTCTCACTATTCACTATAGATGAGTTAGGTTATAATTTTTTAATTAGTTTTTCAGCAGTCTATCTCATACATTTCTAACATGCTTAGAGTTTAGCTATTATTGTTCTTGTTTTTATGGGACAAGACTATCTCTATAAATCAAAAATGGACGAACATTAATTAGCCGACGAATGAATATGAGGATAAAGTGAAATCATTTATTAGGTTTGCAATTGAACATATTGAAAATCCTAATAGAATTGTATGTCATTGTTTAAAATGTTGTTATATAAGTTGAGTTAGTCCAACCAAGTTAAAAATTCATTTTAGTGTGTTATGAACCGATTAGAGTACACATATTGGACAAGACATGATGAGACGAGATAAGGAAACAAAAGATGCTTGCAATGATAAGATATTTACAAATGATATCAACGCAAATACATATGAGGACAACTGTTTTGGAGAAATAACAAATATAGTCGAAGAGGATATTTAGGATTGTCCTGATATGTTTGAGTAGTTGATAAATGATGTTGAGAAACCATTATATAATAGTTGTTTTGACAAGATTGAAAACTACGTCAAAATTGTATAAGTTAAAATCTGTTAATAGATCGACTGATAAAAGTTTTACATCGTTACTTACACTTTTGAAGGATATGCTGTAGAAAGATAATATGTTCGCTTCCCGAACATATGATGTTAAACAAATGTTGTACTCTATTATAGTGGACTACAAGAAAATACATACATGTCAAAATAATTGTTTTTTATTTGAGTGAAGATACTTCATTAAAATTGTATTCTAAATGTAATAATTCATTATATAACTCCTCAAGCTCCATAGCTACATTGGCCCTCAAAGATTACAGACAACATTTAAAAGGAACATTATTTGAGTCTCTTAATCTATCTTCAGACATCAATTTGGTCAATAAATTGATACTTATTTTACACTGTAAAGAACTACTTTCCGTTCATCATCTTTGTACGATCAAATTGATGTTAGCAAGAATTTTAGGAGAAATAATCTGATATATATTTACTCTTGGAAGAATTTCTCTTCCACTATTACTACTTGGGGTTTGCTCAACTGAGATTCTTATATATTAGATGTCAACAACAATGCCTCTCTACCATTACCAAAAACAAAACCAAAAAGGAAGCTAACATTGCATTAAAGCTTTACAAAATGATAGGTTGTTCTCCTTCAAGCTCAGATATAACTATTAATGAGTCAGTCAATTCAAGAGAGAGAGGTTCTGACTTGGGAGCTGGGTTGATTATCTGCAAATGGGAAAAGTATCGGTAAGGACAGACCCGGTGCACGAGGCTAGGCTTTGACTTAGTGGAGTTCGGTAACATGTTAAACTAGACGAATCGACATTAATTTCAAAGGCACCATACCTTCTTGTTGTGTTTCACATAACCTATGGCTACTTCTCTCCGTAAATGTGCTCTCTCATAGAGCTCAGAAAAGGATGGATTTTCTCCTTCTCTCATGTAAAGGCTAATATCCTGTAATAACAAACAAATGTGAGTCAATTGCATTAACACTACTGCTACAAGTATATATATTACAATAGAATGGTTATTGGGGCATTGTTATGGTACAGTTTAACACATACTCTAACTTAAATGAGATATACACAACCAATATTTTAAATTGTAGTTGTGGTCGTGTTTGCAATTACTACTATTGTGGCAGTTGTGATACAAATTTCAGCTATTGCAGTGTAAATTATTTGTGAGTAAAAAAATATTTTTGAAATCGATGCGGCCAAATGCGGTTGCGTTGCCGCCTGATGCAGCCTAAATGCGGTCCAATGTAGTTGTATTGTGGCCCAATGCGACCGCATTATTTTGATTCAGTATCACTCTGCAATTGTGGTGTGATGCGGTTGCAGCGGTCACTACAACCGTAATATTGCAGTCAGATCACGTGAAGCGGTCCACAATAACTATACACAACATTAACATTTATGGCATATAAGGGGGACAATTTATAATTAGCCCTAGACAAAAAAGTTTACTACACACTCATTTCATAGGATACATACATGTTACCAGGGTTTTAAATTGTAGTTGTGATTGTGTTTATGGATATTATTACTATATTCCGGTCATTGTAACCGCTGCGAAGCGGATTACGGTCGTTGCAATGTGATTTTTTTGAATTCAATGTGGCTTGATGCAGCCTGATGCAATTCATTGCAGTCCGATGCGGCTATATCATTGTGATTTCATGTCACACCGTAATTGAGGTGTGATATGGTTATGACAACCACAATATTGCGGCTGCATCATGTGATGTGGTCCACAGTTTTAAATAATGCATGTTACTGATGGAGAGTGATAAAGTAACCATAAAGTTTTGTATGGAATGGAACACTTAAAGGAAAGGAAGAACATGAAGACTGACGCGACTGTCATTCTTATTCTGGAATAATACCTTCACATACATTAACCTTAGTATGCAATTTTGCAGAATGAGTTAATCAAAAAAAGAAAAGTATATATTACCTTCACATATATTTCATCACCCTCTGCATTTAATACATCTTTCCACACCTCATTCAGTTCATTGTTCTCTGTCACTATTTTTCAAGTACAGAAAATAACTTTTTCAACATTGACATAGGTAATAAACCACACTAATTAAAGATATGAGAGTAGAACAATTTGTGACCTTGAGCTGTTACAAGGCTCATTAGTTCCTCTGTTGCAATGTATGTAAGTGATGGCTTGATTTTAGTAATCTGCATCACTTTCTATATGATTAGCACCACCAGAAAATATTGCAATATAAAATTAAACCAACTTGTAAAAACTAATGCATTACTTGTTTCCCCAAATTTGAATCAACAATCTCTGCAACTAGATTTTGCACCTACAAAATATGCCCAACTTAATCAACAATGATTTTCTCTCTACACATACGAATAATATTCGAATAAGGTATCACCTTAACTCCAAATTTAGTGCAGAGATTTTCTGCAAGTAAGAGAGAATAAGCAGAATGCTTGTCTGCCTTAGATGGATCTGCAAAAAAGAACAGTCAATAAAAGGCCACTCTAACCCGGAAAAAAACTAGTACACATGCTTACCTCCAAGAAGCCATTTTCTGTCAGATATGACAGCAATTGACAAAGGAATATCTTCATTCTTCAAAGAACCATGGATATTCAAAATGGTTTCCTTTAACGTGTCGTAATCCAAAGGATTTCCAATCTACAGAATTTTAAAATGTAAAATAATTTTATCAACAGCAGGAGTATAGTATACAGAAATTTAAATACAGTAATTGACTACACAAGACAATACCCTATGAGAAACTCGGAGATTGTTGAGTTTTTTATGACCAATTATGTTGCTTGCCCTAACCCTGTCATCTAATGATGCGTCTGATAAGATTTCCTGCAAATAGTTTATGCAGAGAAAATGATGAAGAACTTAAAGCTAATGCATAAGAGCCAGGAAAAATAAAATACCAGACTTATATGCACTATCACAAAACCTTAACAATCTGCAACAACAAGAACTTTCTGTTGATCTAAATTTAAGGCCATCCAGATTAAACAACAAATACTTGGTAATTGGTAGGGAAATGTTAATGCCCATATAATAAACTAAAAATGACTTCTAACTCCACAAAAGAGAAGTATCACTTTGACAACATAGTGAATTATAGAATATTGGAATCATAAGTGTGGACATTGATGGTACAATGAAAATAAGCATGACGACCAGGGTATAGGTAGAAGATTTTTAACAACGAGATTGAGCAGAATAATACTTTATCTCGGAGGGCCAAGTTAAAGAAATTATTATGCTTTTCGAAAGAAATAGAAAACATGTGAAACTTCACATTTAATTATTGGGGTTGCCATAGCTACTGCATAACTATGCTACATTTTGCCCCTGTTGTTGGTCAAAAACTCATTTTCTGATCATGAAACTATCAGAATATTGTATTTTTTTGCTTTTCCCATACAGAAATTGATAATTAAATTCTCTTAGATTGCATGGAGGGTTACAATGCTCTAAAGATCACCATTTTGTAGTTCCATTACATAAACACACTACATGGGTATGTTCAGTATACTAGAATCAACTATCAGTTTTTCATTAAAATCCTTCAACTTTCTGTGTTGGTTTTTGGTGAAAGAACAATTTGTACGAGCTAATCAAGATAGTGCTTCTACACCATGAGTTCATGAATATATATATATATATATATATATATATATTAAAAACTAAAAAAATTGTGATAAATATTTTTATTTAAATCATGTGTTTAAACAAAATGTATTACTCAGCGATGCACCATGTTTTAAATCACTTTCATAAAAAACTATAACTTGAAGTAAAAATTGATAGATATAACCAATTTTAATTGATATGATTACATGACAATTAATATTCAATTTTCATAATTATGTTTCTTATCTTATAGTTCTATACAGAAAATAAGACAACCTTTTATTCAAATAATAAAAATGAAATTAATTACCAAATGCTAGAAATGTAAACTATTGCGTACTAAAATGTGCAGGTAACAATATTTTGTTGTTGAAATTAGTGTTATTAAAATTGTATCGGTTATTAAACCGGTCAGAGTATTGGTATAGTGATATAGTGGTTCAATTGTTACTAATTAAGTCACATGTTGGTTAAACCGGACATACCTGCTTATATATATATATATATATATATATATATATAAACCTATAACAAAAAATTTCAAATAGGTAGATACTCAAATTTATAATTCATATTTATAATCTACTCAAAATTCACATAAACAAACAACTTTAAGTCTTTAACAAATTCAAAGTCTAAACTACGAAAAATATATCAATCCAAAAGTATCACTTAACAACCACAAAATATAAATAAATGACACAAGTTCACAACTCACTCTACAAAACAAATAAATTTAGAGTTTTAACATTTAACACCAATGAGTCAAAGTTGTCTTATATCGAGATTATATTTTTGCACACGAATGTTTGGAACCAAAATGTGTAATTTAAGTATGTCTTGGAAACATGTGTCTTGAAGTGTTGAAGGATAGTTGGAAAGATAAGCCACCTTGTAATGAGTTTTTAAGTTTTTTTTATAAAAAAAAATATGTGTATAAACCGGCCGGTTTAGTCAAATACCGGCCAGTTCACCAGTTTTGATCAGCTTTTGACCAATTTTGACCAATTTTAATATTTGACTGGTTCAACATCTGTACTATACCGGTTAGGGGTTCGGTAGTCTAATTGGTTGGTACAGTTTTTATATCATTGGTTGAAATTGTTTGTGTCTACACTAGTATAGACATAATGATGAGTAGTTGGAGCAAAAATCTTAATTCTCCTTTATTGCCTCCGGGAATCTTTATAGCACTGATCAGAAATTTGACTTGCTAGGTAATGAACAATCATGGACAAGCATGACAAACTATACACAAGATAAGATTTATTCTAGATCTTGTTTGTATCACAATAATGAAAAACGTAGTAAGTGAATTATTCACATCTATCACAACTGCAAAGATATTAATAAGCAACTATGCCACATGTTTTTCAATTTTTGTGAGGGACCCAGTTTCTACGGCACATAGGTATATAAATATCTTACATTGCTAGCTTCAATTTAACGGTCATTTCTATGTCTCAACAAAATATTGTGATTTCACGTCAAATAATACAATTAATGAAATATTGTACCTCTATGGTTGTGTTATATTATCATGTTAGATAACAAGAATCTCATTGCAGTGACGGACGTATGAATATAATTCAAAGAGGGCACCACGATTGTCACTGTAAATTGTTTTAATTATTACTCTCTGTCGTCACTACCTAAGAATGCTTATTTAATAACACATATTCAACAAATGCTTGTATGGAACGTTGTTAAATGATAGAAAAATGAAAACAAATAGTATTAAGTAAAGTAAATGCTGTTAAATATAATACACAAATATACAATCAATAATCTTTACCTCAGTGAGCTATTGAATGTATGACTCAGATCGAAGAAGGCTCAGTAAAACAAATAATGTTGTTCTCACACCTTTAACAATGTTTGCTTCACTCAATATTATTGAAAGTCATGGATTCCATATTGCTCGTTTCACTAAATGTTGTTTAATCTTTGATTCTCATATTTAAACACAAAACCTCATATATACTCGTTCATTCAGAGTCTAAAATTCAGACAATCTTATTAGACCTGGAAAAGCTTCACACTACACTCACTTTCTCACAAGACTCTCATTCCCACAAGACTCACATTTCCACCACATTCCTTTAACTTATCTTCCCACAATTTTCATTCAACTCACCTTCCCACTATATTCATTTATTCAACTCATCTTCCCACTATATTCATTTATTCAACTCATCTTCCCACAATACTCATATACTTGAAAACCTAAAAAACACTTTACAGATGCTAAAAGTGAGTTTTGTCCTTTTTTTTAGTTTTTCCCTTTTCATGGATTTTCCATTTTTGTATCTCTCACTATTCACTATAGATGAGTTAGGTTATAATTTTTTAATTAGTTTTTCAGCAGTCTATCTCATACATTTCTAACATGCTTAGAGTTTAGCTATTATTGTTCTTGTTTTTATGGGACAAGACTATCTCTATAAATCAAAAATGGACGAACATTAATTAGCCGACGAATGAATATGAGGATAAAGTGAAATCATTTATTAGGTTTGCAATTGAACATATTGAAAATCCTAATAGAATTGTATGTCATTGTTTAAAATGTTGTTATATAAGTTGAGTTAGTCCAACCAAGTTAAAAATTCATTTTAGTGTGTTATGAACCGATTAGAGTACACATATTGGACAAGACATGATGAGACGAGATAAGGAAACAAAAGATGCTTGCAATGATAAGATATTTACAAATGATATCAACGCAAATACATATGAGGACAACTGTTTTGGAGAAATAACAAATATAGTCGAAGAGGATATTTAGGATTGTCCTGATATGTTTGAGTAGTTGATAAATGATGTTGAGAAACCATTATATAATAGTTGTTTTGACAAGATTGAAAACTACGTCAAAATTGTATAAGTTAAAATCTGTTAATAGATCGACTGATAAAAGTTTTACATCGTTACTTACACTTTTGAAGGATATGCTGTAGAAAGATAATATGTTCGCTTCCCGAACATATGATGTTAAACAAATGTTGTACTCTATTATAGTGGACTACAAGAAAATACATACATGTCAAAATAATTGTTTTTTATTTGAGTGAAGATACTTCATTAAAATTGTATTCTAAATGTAATAATTCATTATATAACTCCTCAAGCTCCATAGCTACATTGGCCCTCAAAGATTACAGACAACATTTAAAAGGAACATTATTTGAGTCTCTTAATCTATCTTCAGACATCAATTTGGTCAATAAATTGATACTTATTTTACACTGTAAAGAACTACTTTCCGTTCATCATCTTTGTACGATCAAATTGATGTTAGCAAGAATTTTAGGAGAAATAATCTGATATATATTTACTCTTGGAAGAATTTCTCTTCCACTATTACTACTTGGGGTTTGCTCAACTGAGATTCTTATATATTAGATGTCAACAACAATGCCTCTCTACCATTACCAAAAACAAAACCAAAAAGGAAGCTAACATTGCATTAAAGCTTTACAAAATGATAGGTTGTTCTCCTTCAAGCTCAGATATAACTATTAATGAGTCAGTCAATTCAAGAGAGAGAGGTTCTGACTTGGGAGCTGGGTTGATTATCTGCAAATGGGAAAAGTATCGGTAAGGACAGACCCGGTGCACGAGGCTAGGCTTTGACTTAGTGGAGTTCGGTAACATGTTAAACTAGACGAATCGACATTAATTTCAAAGGCACCATACCTTCTTGTTGTGTTTCACATAACCTATGGCTACTTCTCTCCGTAAATGTGCTCTCTCATAGAGCTCAGAAAAGGATGGATTTTCTCCTTCTCTCATGTAAAGGCTAATATCCTGTAATAACAAACAAATGTGAGTCAATTGCATTAACACTACTGCTACAAGTATATATATTACAATAGAATGGTTATTGGGGCATTGTTATGGTACAGTTTAACACATACTCTAACTTAAATGAGATATACACAACCAATATTTTAAATTGTAGTTGTGGTCGTGTTTGCAATTACTACTATTGTGGCAGTTGTGATACAAATTTCAGCTATTGCAGTGTAAATTATTTGTGAGTAAAAAAATATTTTTGAAATCGATGCGGCCAAATGCGGTTGCGTTGCCGCCTGATGCAGCCTAAATGCGGTCCAATGTAGTTGTATTGTGGCCCAATGCGACCGCATTATTTTGATTCAGTATCACTCTGCAATTGTGGTGTGATGCGGTTGCAGCGGTCACTACAACCGTAATATTGCAGTCAGATCACGTGAAGCGGTCCACAATAACTATACACAACATTAACATTTATGGCATATAAGGGGGACAATTTATAATTAGCCCTAGACAAAAAAGTTTACTACACACTCATTTCATAGGATACATACATGTTACCAGGGTTTTAAATTGTAGTTGTGATTGTGTTTATGGATATTATTACTATATTCCGGTCATTGTAACCGCTGCGAAGCGGATTACGGTCGTTGCAATGTGATTTTTTTGAATTCAATGTGGCTTGATGCAGCCTGATGCAATTCATTGCAGTCCGATGCGGCTATATCATTGTGATTTCATGTCACACCGTAATTGAGGTGTGATATGGTTATGACAACCACAATATTGCGGCTGCATCATGTGATGTGGTCCACAGTTTTAAATAATGCATGTTACTGATGGAGAGTGATAAAGTAACCATAAAGTTTTGTATGGAATGGAACACTTAAAGGAAAGGAAGAACATGAAGACTGACGCGACTGTCATTCTTATTCTGGAATAATACCTTCACATACATTAACCTTAGTATGCAATTTTGCAGAATGAGTTAATCAAAAAAAGAAAAGTATATATTACCTTCACATATATTTCATCACCCTCTGCATTTAATACATCTTTCCACACCTCATTCAGTTCATTGTTCTCTGTCACTATTTTTCAAGTACAGAAAATAACTTTTTCAACATTGACATAGGTAATAAACCACACTAATTAAAGATATGAGAGTAGAACAATTTGTGACCTTGAGCTGTTACAAGGCTCATTAGTTCCTCTGTTGCAATGTATGTAAGTGATGGCTTGATTTTAGTAATCTGCATCACTTTCTATATGATTAGCACCACCAGAAAATATTGCAATATAAAATTAAACCAACTTGTAAAAACTAATGCATTACTTGTTTCCCCAAATTTGAATCAACAATCTCTGCAACTAGATTTTGCACCTACAAAATATGCCCAACTTAATCAACAATGATTTTCTCTCTACACATACGAATAATATTCGAATAAGGTATCACCTTAACTCCAAATTTAGTGCAGAGATTTTCTGCAAGTAAGAGAGAATAAGCAGAATGCTTGTCTGCCTTAGATGGATCTGCAAAAAAGAACAGTCAATAAAAGGCCACTCTAACCCGGAAAAAAACTAGTACACATGCTTACCTCCAAGAAGCCATTTTCTGTCAGATATGACAGCAATTGACAAAGGAATATCTTCATTCTTCAAAGAACCATGGATATTCAAAATGGTTTCCTTTAACGTGTCGTAATCCAAAGGATTTCCAATCTACAGAATTTTAAAATGTAAAATAATTTTATCAACAGCAGGAGTATAGTATACAGAAATTTAAATACAGTAATTGACTACACAAGACAATACCCTATGAGAAACTCGGAGATTGTTGAGTTTTTTATGACCAATTATGTTGCTTGCCCTAACCCTGTCATCTAATGATGCGTCTGATAAGATTTCCTGCAAATAGTTTATGCAGAGAAAATGATGAAGAACTTAAAGCTAATGCATAAGAGCCAGGAAAAATAAAATACCAGACTTATATGCACTATCACAAAACCTTAACAATCTGCAACAACAAGAACTTTCTGTTGATCTAAATTTAAGGCCATCCAGATTAAACAACAAATACTTGGTAATTGGTAGGGAAATGTTAATGCCCATATAATAAACTAAAAATGACTTCTAACTCCACAAAAGAGAAGTATCACTTTGACAACATAGTGAATTATAGAATATTGGAATCATAAGTGTGGACATTGATGGTACAATGAAAATAAGCATGACGACCAGGGTATAGGTAGAAGATTTTTAACAACGAGATTGAGCAGAATAATACTTTATCTCGGAGGGCCAAGTTAAAGAAATTATTATGCTTTTCGAAAGAAATAGAAAACATGTGAAACTTCACATTTAATTATTGGGGTTGCCATAGCTACTGCATAACTATGCTACATTTTGCCCCTGTTGTTGGTCAAAAACTCATTTTCTGATCATGAAACTATCAGAATATTGTATTTTTTTGCTTTTCCCATACAGAAATTGATAATTAAATTCTCTTAGATTGCATGGAGGGTTACAATGCTCTAAAGATCACCATTTTGTAGTTCCATTACATAAACACACTACATGGGTATGTTCAGTATACTAGAATCAACTATCAGTTTTTCATTAAAATCCTTCAACTTTCTGTGTTGGTTTTTGGTGAAAGAACAATTTGTACGAGCTAATCAAGATAGTGCTTCTACACCATGAGTTCATGAACATATATAAGAACATACCAAAACACTTCCCGGACCAAGATAGTTATCATACTCTTCAATCATTTCTACAACATCAGGTCGCCACCCAAGTAAAAGAATGCATTCTTTCGGTCCTACATTCCCATCTGATGCCTACATAATTATCACCAATAAAGCTTAAAATTTCCATAAGTACATTCATATACACTCATTCAAAACATGTATGCAAATATATAAGTTTTACCTTGGAACCTGATCTGTTTGAACGCTTCACAGTATTAGCCAGTCTTATTTTACTCGATTCCTTTTTATGAACTTCCTGATTCTGAACTCCATTTCCTTTCAAATTTGGGTATTTGACATGTGGACTTTTAGTATTCTGAAGGGATCCAATGAATAATACCTAAACAAGGAAAGTCGGACGATATCAGAAAGAATAGTTGATAGGCCAAAGCCCATCATTAGAAATGTGTATAGGAGAGGTAAGAGGGGTGTTTGGGTTCAGGGATAGCAGAATTACTGCTATACCCTTGTGGCAGTTATAGTTAGTTAGGATTTGTGCCTTTAAATAGCACATTAGGCGGGAAAGGAGGTTAGGCTAGTTTTTAGTTAAAACTGATTGAGGAATCAGTGTGGGAAGGGTCGTGGGATCCTTAGGTGTGAATTCTATCATTTGTAATCCATCTTCTTCTAATAAAATTCTATAGAACCCTAGCAGAATCAAGTAGATTCTGGGTAGGGGCTTTTCCTTTGCAATTCTACTCTATTTTCGTGTTCCTATTGATACCAGTGTTATCACTGGTATCAGAGCACCTTTCTTGGTGCCTGAGGAGTGGGAACACTGCCACCGCTGCCGCTGAATTGGAGTTTATGGTGTCAACAAGAAGTATGGCTAAAGAAGGTGATAGTGGATTTCAAGATCGTGATGATGCACGAAGAGAAAGGGAAGAAATTCGTCTCAGATTGGAGTTAAATGAGGCACGAATGCAGAAAACCGAGGATTTGCTAGCTGCTATTGCTGCCAAATTAGGGATTGAAAGAAAAGGGAATTCGTTGGGGGAAGGAAGTGAGAATGACGAAGAGGTGGAAAGTATAAGGGATCAACACGGGTTGGATCGTTGGCCTAAATTGGAGATTCCAATTTTCTTGGGGGATGATGCTTTTGGATGGGTGCAAAAGGTGGAGAGGTATTTCACACTCAGATCTGTGACAGAGGAGGAAAAGATGCAAGCCACGATGGTTGCCCTAGAAGGGAAGGCTCTAAGCTGGTTCCAAGGGTGGGAAGGGTGTAACCCTTCTCCTACGTGGGAGGGGTTCAAATTGGCGGTGGTAAGGAGGTTTCAACCCTCTATGGTGCAGAATCCCTTTGAATTGCTCCTATCCTTGAAGCAAGAAGGCACGGTGGAAGCTTATGTTGAAGAATTTGAGAGGTATGCAGGGGCTCTCAAGGGGGTTAACCAAGAATTCGTAAGGGAGGTTTTCCTTAATGGATTAAGAGAAGACGTAAGGGTAGAAGTGAGAGTATATGAAATATCCACCTTGCATGAGATAATTAGGAAGGCTATTCTTATTGAACAAAAGAATATGGTGGTAACAAAGAAACCTAATCTGTCCTATACTAGATTTGTAGGGCCTTTCAGAGGGGGTTCTTATGGCAAGGTAACCTCCTTAGATCCTACATCCTCCACTAGTAGTAGGAGGGAGAGTTCTTCTGTGGGTAGTACAGTGGGTCCTCATAAGGCTTCTCAAGATGGTGATGGTGCTAAGGGGAGAGGGGAATTCAGAAGGCTCTCTAGTACTGAGATGAAAGAGAAGAGAGAAAAGGGCTTATGCTTCAGGTGTGATGAACCATATTCCAGGGAGCATGTGTGTAGAAATAAGCAACTGAGTATGATCGTTTTGGCTGAAGAAGAGGAGTATAATGAAGAGGCAACCCTGGAGAGCAGAGGGGAAGATCTGGATTCTTTGCAACTGTCCCTATGCTCTATGAAGGAGCTCACTTCTACCAAGTCCTGGAAGGTAAGAGGCACAATCAGCAACAATCCAGTGGTGGTTATGATTGATTGTGGGGCCTCCCATAATTTCATTTCTAAGAAGTTGGTGGGGGATCTTAATCTAAAGGTGGAGAAGACTAGGCCTTACACTGTGGAGGTAGGAGATGGGCATCAGATCAGTTGTGTTGGCAAGTGCTCAGGGCTTGAATTAGTTTTGCAGGACTGGAAGGTGGTCCAGGATTTCTATTTGTTTGGGTTGAAGGGTGTGGATGTTGTGTTGGGATTGGAGTGGTTGGCAAGCTTGGGAGAGGTGAGGGCTGACTTTGGTAAAATGACCCTAACTGTGAAGAAGGAAGGGGCTCTAATCACCTTGATAGGGGATCCAACCTTAACCAGAACAGAAGTATCCTATGGAGCCCTTATGCAGGTACTGCTACAAGAAGGGCAGGGTCTGTTGTTGCATTCTGAACCTCCCCTGCAGCCAGGACCAGAACAGGAGATTCCAGGGGCCTTGATTGATTTGTTGCAGCAATACCAAGAGGTATTCCTAGATCCTCAGGGGCTTCCTCCTTCTAGGACACATGATCATGCTATCTATTTGAAGGATCATGCTGATATACCCAATATAAGGTCCTATAAGTGCCCTTACTATCAGAAATCTGAGATAGAGAGGTTGGTAGCAGAAATGTTAGAGGGTGGTGTCATTTGGCACAGCATAAGTCCCTATTCGAGCCCTGTAATCTTGGTCAAAAAGAAGGATGGAGGGTGGAGATTCTGTGTAGATTATAGGGCTCTAAACAAGATTACCATTCCCAACAAATTCCCTATTCCTATAGTTGAAGAATTGCTGGATGAGTTGGGGGATGCTAGAATATTTTCCAAGCTGGATTTGAAGGCAGGGTATCATCAAATAAGGATGAGGGAAGAAGATGTGGAGAAGACAGCCTTTAGGACACATGAAGGCCACTATGAGTTCCTTGTTATGCCCTTTGGCTTGACCAATGCCCCATCTACCTTTCAAGCTCTCATGAATGACATCTTGAAGCCCTACTTAAGATAGTTCACTCTGGTATTCTTTGATGACATTTTAGTCTATAGCCCTGACTTGGCTTCTCACACTCTCCATTTGCAGGCAGTATTGGTCACCTTACTGGATCATTCACTCAGAGCCAACTTGAAGAAATGTAGCTTTGGCCAAACCAGCATTGAATATTTAGGCCACATCATATCAGAAGGTGGGGTTTCAGCAGACTTAACTAAGGTGGAGGCTATGCAATCCTGGCCTCAACCCTCAAACATCAAGGGCTTGAGAGGATTCCTAGGCTTAACTAGTTACTACAGGAAATTTGTGAAGAACTATGGGAAGTTGGCTAAGCCACTTACTGAGTTGCTAAAGAAGAATGCCTTCCAGTGGTCAGGGGAGGCCACCTCTGCTTTTGAGGCCTTAAAGGCTGCTATGGTGAACCTCCCTATGCAAGCAGTCCCTGATTTTAATAAAGGATTTGTAGTGGAAACTGATGCATCCAGTAAAGGTCTAGGAGCAGTTCTAATGCAGGAAGGAAGGCCCTTGGCCTTTTGGAGTCAAGGATTATCTGGGAGGGCTCAACACAAATCAGTTTATGAGATAGAGCTCATGGCCTTAGTCCAAGCCATCCAGAAATGGAAGCATTACCTAATGGGGAGGCATTTCATAATCAAGACAGATCAGAAAAGTCTAAAATTCCTAACTGATCAGAGGTTATTTTCAGAAGAACAGTTCAAATGGGCAGTGAAATTGGTGGGTTTGGACTTTGAAATTCAGTATAAACCAGGTAGGAGAACTCAATTGCTGATGCTCTTTCTAGGAAGCAAATCTATTCTTCCCTATCCCTGGTCTCAAATGCAGAAAGGGAGATTTGGAATGATGAATTACAGCAGGATTCCAAATGGAAGGGAATCATGCAGGAATTAGTCATTTCCCCTGACTCACATCCAGATTATAAGTTGAAGAAGGGTGTGCTATATTACAAGGGAAGGTTGGTTTTGCCAAAAACATCCAACATAATTCCCATCATTCTTGCAGAATGTCATGACACTCCTATGGGTGGCCATTCTGGCCACTTTAGGACCTATAAAAGAGTAGCTAGCTTCTTATTTTGGGATGGTATGAAAGCAGACATCAGAAGATTTGTGGAAAGTTGTGAAATCTGTCAAAGAAATAAGTATTCTACATTGGCTCCAGCAGGCTTACTGCAACCTCTACCTATACCTCAAGATGTGTGGAATCTCTATAGATTTCATTGGAGGATTACCTAGGATAAGGGGTAAGGACACTATCTTCGTGGTCATAGACAGGTTAACTAAGTATGCCCATTTTTTCCCTTTAGGGCATCCTTATTCAACAAAGGATGTGGCTACCTTGTTTGTAAAAGAAGTGGTGAAATTGCATGGCTTCCGTACTTCCATAATATCTGACAGGGATCCTTTATTTTTGAGTCACTTTTGGAAAGAGTTATTCAAGATGGCAGGCACTCAATTGAAGTTTAGCACTTCATATCATCCCCAAACTGATGGGCAAACTGAAGTGGCTAATAGGTGCTTGGAGACTTACCTTAGGTGCTTTGTGGGTCCTAAACCTAAACAGTGGCTTGAATGGTTGCATTGGGCTGAGTTTTGATTTAATTCCAACTACAATAATTCGACAGGAATGACCCCTTTCAGAGCCTTGTATGGGAGAGATCCTCCTACATTACTCAAAGCAGGGGATATACCTTCTAAGGTAGAGGAAGTTAACACTATGATTGCTAACAGAGATAGTGTACTGGCAGAATTGAGGGATAACTTGGCAAAATCTCAGAATTTGATGAAACAACAAGCAAATAAACATAGAAGAGAGTTGGCCTTTGAGGTGGGAGATTGGGTGTATCTTAAATTGCAACCTTACAAACTGAAATCTTTGGCCAAGAGACCATGTGCCAAACTAGCTCCAAGGTATTATGGCCCTTATCAAGTGCTTGAGAAGATAGGACCAGTGGCTTATAAATTGGCCCTGCCTAGCCAAGCTAGAATTCACCCTGTGTTCCATATATCCCTCATGAAGCAAGCACTAAAGCCTCATCAACAACCTCAGGCTCTGCCACCCATGCTAAATGAAGAATGGGAGCTACAAGCCACTCCTGAAGAGGTCAGGGATAGCAGGAAGGATGCTCAGGATCAGATTGAAGTTTTGATCAAATAGAAGAACTTGTCTGAACATGACTGCACTTGGGAAAGGGCAACCATCATTCAAGAGTATTTCTTTTAAGGTAATAAAGATAATGATAGGCCAAAGCCCATCATTAGAAATGTGTATAGGAGAGGTAAGAGGGGTGTTTGGGTTCAGGGATAGCAGAATTACTGCTATACCCTTGTGGCAGTTATAGTTAGTTAGGATTTGTGCCTTTAAATAGCACATTAGGCGGGAAAGGAGGTTAGGCTAGTTTTTAGTTAAAACTGATTGAGGAATCAGTGTGGGAAGGGTCGTGGGATCCTTAGGTGTGAATTCTATCATTTGTAATCCATCTTCTTCTAATAAAATTCTATAGAACCCTAGCAGAATCAAGTAGATTCTGGGTAGGGGCTTTTCCTTTGCAATTCTACTCTATTTTCGTGTTCCTATTGATACCAGTGTTATCAATAGTTTTTAACTAAACCTAAATGATTGACTGATTTCATAGAAACAGAATCCAAATTAGTTCAGTTCTGGCATTGCAAAAACCATAATGAAGATGACAATTGAAATCAACTGGAATTTAAGTGTAGAAACTATAAACTGAGATAGAGAATGATGAAGAGAAAACAATGAATCTGAAACTGAGAACTTCAATGATTTTCACATTATGAATACAATGTGAGGCATTGGTTATATATACCAGTGCCTGTAGATTCTAATTACTGCTGTTAAGTAACCTCATAACTAACAAGTCTAACTGCCTCTGCTGAGCCAGCAGAGGCTCATACAATGTAACTCACTAATGAACCCAGTACACTTAGTGTGACTCTAATATACCCCCTCAAACCCGGGGTGATTGACCACATAATGATTTTTCAAACACCAAATTTCATTGCTTCAAACTTAAGTGAAGAGAATGGCTTGGTGAAAACATTGGCTGCTTGTTCCTGAGCATGCACCTGAGGAACTTAAGAGTCTTGTCAATGACATGCTCTTGCACAAAGAATACGTCCAATTCACTGTGCTTAGTTTGAAAGTTAAAAATAGGATTATGAGCCAAGGAAAAGTGCTCGGATTTTCATAAAGTATGAATGGAGCGGAGAAGGAATAATGTAGCTCATAGAGAAGAGATTTTACCCACATAAGTTCAGCCAGACATGAGACAAAACTTCTATATTCAGCTTTAGTACTTGAACGAGACACACTATTTTGCTTTTCAGGCAACCACATGATAAGATTAAGACCCTAGTACAGACATGCACCATAGGTTGGCTTACGAAGTACGATCATCTAGATCAGTGGTATTTTGTTTAAGTCTTACGGTTGTTATTATTTAGGGACTTGCTTTACACATGCTATAGATTTTAGAGCCAGGTAAACCTTTTTATATCAATAAAAACAAACTCTTTTTGAAGCCATGTGTGCTAAACCCTGTTATACATGTGTGTCATTTTCTCCCCTCTCATTCTCTATCCTTTATAACACAAATATATATATAACGCAAGAGCTTGCTTGACAAGCAACTACTCCTTTCACCTTCTATATGACATTCTAGTTTTCTGTTTAAAAGAAATCTCTGTAACGATTTGTATATCTCACTCACATTTTCATATTTATCACATCTTTTACTTATCTCAATATTAATTACAGTATATGAATCTCAAAATAAAATATGACACTATCAGATACCAAACTTCAAAATACGAATTCAGTTTAATACCAACAAATATCTAACATTTTGTATAGTAATTTTGTTCGTATGTGACTCAATACATCACCTGAGAAGAGCTGGTACAAAACTATTACTTGCTGGGCCAGTCAACCATTTAGACTTGGCCCTTCCATAACATTCAAGATAAAAATGTATACAAATAATATGAATATGAAGCAGATTCAGTTGTGTTAGTCCACATACTTTATCAGTTTGCTGCAGAATTTCATCATCATTAGGGTGGAAGTTTATTCTCCCACTCCGGTACAGACCAGCGACGACCACCTAAAGTAATATTAATTAAAGTAGAGTATTGACAAAGCACAAAATGGGAGTTTCAAACAGAAATCATATTTGAAGACAACAATTACCTCTTGAAATCCATGTCTTATTTCCTTGTAAGTCATTCCTTCTAGACTAGGCAAGCTGCAAAGATTAAATACATTTTCTGCAGGAAAACGAAGTAATGAAAAACAGACATCAGGAATAAACATAAAATGAAGGTAAAAAGGGCGGCCTAGTGCACAAAACTCCCACTAAATGAGGTCTGAGGATGATAGACATATACAGTCTTATCCCACAAACAAAGAGGTTGTAAACACAAAATGAAGGTGAAGAGAAACAATTGTAAGAAATAAAACTACTTTTCAAATTTAGGGACAATAATATCCTTGTCTACATTGGTGTACCACCAACTAAACTAGGCAATGAAACGTATGAAGTACAGACACTGCCACAAATTTAGGGTCATAAATTTTAAAACTTCTAGGACATGGACACTGTGTGTAGGTATATATAACTGAAAAATTAAGAAAATAAAACTCAATCCATAATATGGTAGCTATGCCGGGAGCCAAAATGGTGTATTTGTGCTTTAAATATGAAAACCAATGCCACAATCTAAGGTCATACCAAAAAAACAAGGCTGAAGAGGGAACTTTAATTTCTCTCAATTTACATTAATAGCAACTAAACTTATACAAATAAGGACACTTAGAATGGGCAATTCGATAATTGGATAGTTCAGTTCACAAATTATCAAAAGGAATTTAAACTTATCAGAAATTTATTCTGAAACAGAGAATAAACCATAAACAAAACACAACTACAGAAAATAAAAAATATGGCAAAAATACCAACACTAACAAGGAGGGTGTTAAGAGTAAAAATGCAGTACTTCGATAATTTAGCAAGTGTCTGTAGATCTTTATAAGGCCCTTCTGCCGAGAGCATTGAACAAATAATTTGGATGCAACATTTTCTATCGGCTCTACTTTTAGTCCTGAGATTGACTTTAAGAGCTCACTTGTATTGGAATTTGAAACCTGCATTTATTAAATAAGAAATATACAACTTCAGTCTTTTGTTTCATATAAAGCTACTTGTGATTGGTTTCATAAAAAGCTATTTGTAAGTAACATACCTCGGCTATAATAGGGACAGAATGCATGTTTGGAATTGGTTGAAGAGCTAAAACAGAAAGAAATGCATCTGTGTCAACTTCATACCTAAGATATTGAGGATATACAATCAATAAACATTGTTGAAGTGAAATTCAGAAAATGACAACTACATGAGGATTTGGAGGAAGAAATATATATGGATTCACAAAAGGAGGGAAAGTAAGTTGAAGTTAAATTTGAACATGAACTAGAACCACCACCTTAAGCATTAACAATTTAAGTAGACGAACTCTCTTACCGTTCCCCTTTTGATGACAGTATAATTATTGCATGTGCCTTGTTGGCTGCTGCTCTTTCAAATGATTTTGTTAAACTAAGGCTGCAACTGTAAAGGCGGAAATTTAAGTCTGGGATATGAAAAAAAATAAGTTTGAAGTAAGTAATATAAATGCAATCAATGTTATTTCATTCTTTATCTTCAAATTTCAAAAATTGCTTAGGGCCTATAAAACTAACAAGCTTACAATTTCTTTATTAAAGACAGGGAAGAATAAAATAAACATAAAAAAGGAAAAAAGACTCTAGTAAATCAAGTTTATTTGTAAAGTGAGCAAGTAAGGATGTCTATAACCTTGATTTAATCTAAAGTCCAGCATTATCTTAAATCACTAAGAGATTTAAGGGTGGATACACCTTTACTTGTTCACTTTACAGACAAGATCATCTTAGAGGAGCCATGATTGATTTTTTTTAAAATCATTCCTATGAGAAACAAGGTACAATCGAAATGGAAAAGGAACGAAGAATAAAAGCGATAAAGTTTTCGAGCCTTCCTTCATATCACAATATGACAATACCACCCGTTGAAAGTAAGTGTTAGACAATGACCAAAGAGAAGCAAAGAAAAAGGGAGAAAACTTCTATCCCAAATAACAGGGAACGGAAAAGATTTTTTACATAAGAAATGTCTTGCACTAAGTTCCAACAAAAGAAACCAGATATCTTCAAACAGCATAAGCCATAAAACCTTCTGCACCATGTTACCCCAAAAAACAAGCAATTGAAAACCGCTAATAAATCTCTAATGCTTATACACTTGCACAAAAACATTAATACATACAAGAGGCCGCTAGATTTAAATATTTTTTGTTTATTTGACTGAAATTTTAAAGATAATACTAGAAAGATGATCCTGTCCTTTGTAGACTTCATATAACATTTGTCAATTATATTATTTGTTCACAGCGATCTCTTTCAATAATATTATTTGCAGACAAAAAGGATGACACTTTTCTGCACCTTACCTCTTCGAAATGATATCAATGTGATTCAATTCTTTAACAATATTGTCAGCTATTCTATCGATCTGTTTTCTTGGAAGATCAGACATAAGAACGATTTTCTGCTTCCTGCACAGGAATGGGAATAAAACATATTACGAAGTCCACGGATCGTATCACAAATTCGGGGCAACACAACTACCTTATCTGGATCACTTACCTAACTGTGGCTGAACCTAAGCGGACAGAAGATCCATGATACTTATTTAGCTGATTTAGTATAAAAGGCAAATGACTACTCATCCCACAAATAACAATATGATCATTCTCCAGAACTTGCAGTTGGGCCCCGTCTCTGAGTTTTTGCATATTATTCTGTCTTGAAGACAAATAATTATTGGCATGCACATAAAATATTCCGTAATGAATGCTAATTGCTTCAGATCTTACCCTAACTTGTTCAGTCATAGTACTTAGGAGGCGTGAGTAAAACAATATTCCCCATATTGCAAGAATAAAGCCAATAACACGCTCAATGCGTGAGTGTTGCTGAGTACAAAAATCAGCTCTTTAGTAGCAGAAAATGCTTATATGAAACATGAAAATAGTCAACAGAAAACCAAATTATGAAATCCACGAAAAAAACCAACATACTTTTAAATGAGTAGATGATGAAATAAGACATGCCCAGGCTTCCCAGACACAGTCCTCCAAAGATTGTTCATTACCCCTGGACGATTAAATATCAACCAGTTTAGGAATATTAGGATCACACTTTTAACTGCCAGGGTCTAGGTGGTTAAAAGTGTACATAATGCCATTTACAGTGCAAAAACCACAAAAAAATTGACTAACAGATTGACATTTTCGTAGAAAATTTATGTACGAATACCTGATCTTGAAGAACAGCAGACCGCCAATTAGAACAAATGAGAAGCATGCTACAAGGAGAACCGCAAAGAATCTGAAAGAATCCATAAGATTCGTTAAGACAGCATGTATGTATATCCTAAGTTTCTGGTATCCGGAAATAATTCATTAAACGAACAATATCTATTGGCTCTATTCTATGAATGGAGACAGTCAATTTCACATTTTACCAAAAAAAAAACAGAAAAAAAATGTCAGCTAAATCAACAGCGCATAGCGAAAAATATAGTGATCCTGGAAACTTTTGACTTCCTCTCTAACCACGTATGCTAAATCCCCATATAAGAGGCATGCTTCAGCAGACTCTTACATTTCTCAAAAGCCTCTTTGTTGAAGACCAATTCTCTTAGGCTTTGTTTGGGAGTTAGGAGGGAAAGGAAAGGAGAGGGATGAGAGGGTAAAGAGGGGGGAGGAAAGGAAGGAGAAAGGAGGACAAATCCAACTAAACCCCTCCCTTGTTTGGGAGTGTGGAATTTAGATAGGAGAGGATGGAGGGTTAATATAATACAAAAATACTATTTTATCCCTCTTACTCCTTTAAAAAATCAATAATATGTTATGTATTATATGTTATAGAATAATATTAATAAGGGTAGTTAGGTAATTTGTCTTATTTTCTTCCAAAACACCCCAATTTGGGAGAACTAGGTATTTTGGCATTTGGAGGGTTTGAGGGGGTTTGAAAAATCCTTCAAAACCCTCCCCTCTGTTCCACTAAACTCCCAAACAAGGGAATCCCTCTCCTAAACCCTCCCTTTCCTTCCCTCCCCCTCCAAAATGGTACTCCCAAACACACCCTTAAAAGCTGAAGCTGACCTATGGAAGCCCAAGAATGGTTTTTATCTCTAACACACCCCTTCACGCAAGAAACATCAGGGGGTGAAGCATAGACAAAGCACAAGTCCACCAAATATTGTGCTCAGTTCAATTTAATTAACTATTAATGAGGATGGCAAGGACTTAACTCCTGAAGACTTCGTCAAAAGGGTCTGAATTCCTTAAAGCTTAAACCTTTTTTGGCAGCTTCTAAGCAAACTCATGTCTCAAATAATAAACCAAAATGTCTACGCCAAATCATCCAAGAAAACAAACACCGTAAGACTAGAAGACCCTATATTCTAGAAAAAACATGTTTTCACAAAGAAAATTTGCTCGTGTGAAAATAAATTAAAATTTTACCCCATGGCCTTGTCATATCAAATTATCAACACATTGATGCTATACCAATGAATAAATTATCATCTGATACAGATATAAAACCAAAAGGCGAAAAACTACTGCAATTTAGAAGGTTTTAGTCCAGTGAGGAGGTAAAGAGTTTTTCACTAACTTGTACAAAATAAACCATGGTATAGATTTGTGTTGGTTGTCGAGTGTCAAACACAACCTTCACTTTTTATCCAAGCTTAGGATTGGTTGTATAACATCAAGCACACATTGGCTGTACTGCGGAAAATAAATGACCAAGTGATTAGAGATTTAACTTACATTGCAACATTTCTCTCAAGCTGAATGTTGAATAAGTACAAAACCTTTGCTAAACTCGAACTAATATCATGAAAAGAAGGCAAGGACACATCTAGGTGAACAGGCCTAGGTTGATTCAAAGTGTTAGAAACACAAGCAAGAGGCAAGCTTGTGGCACTAAGAATCTGGAGCACACGTGGAAGAATTGCTTGGAGGACTATTATAATCTGATCGAAAAATTTCTGATGTGTCACTCTCTGTATGAAATACAAGGACAGATATAGTATCATGCTTTTAACCTGTGAACCCTGCAAGCATATATCATGTGCATTGAGATATTTAGCCAACACTATAGATACTGCTAAGCCTTACAAGCCAAACTCTAGTAATAAATTTGTCAATCCAAGAGACTGATTCTAAATTAATTGATGTATTAACAAAAATCATATAAGCAAGGAATCTGAAAAGAACATTGCTTCATGAACTACAATTTTATATAATATTTTTTCCATTAATTAGTCAAATGTACTTCATTTAGATAACAGTTAGAAGACCTCGTTGAGAACTAAGAAGAAGCATAGTCACAATATGGCTATTGAATATGTTAAATAAATAAGATGAAATTATATTCAAAGCTGCACAGATGGCCTAAAGATGAGTGTTTTCTTTTCAAAGATTTCTAACTCTTCCACTAACATCAGTTTTTGAAATAGAAAACTTAAAAGTGTTTTAAAAGACTTCTAACTCATGACACATAGATGACATGTGGTATTATAGAGATGTCATGTCAGCACTTAACAAATTTTAGCTAATGGCAGTGACGAAAATCGAAATAAATTTGGTTGCGAGAACTCAACATTTTTTTTATTTCTAGGGACTAAAAACAAAACGAATCTACTTTACCATGACTAAAAACGTATTTAAATCTAATTTTAATGATGATAATTAGGGAGCAGAGGACCAAACTATTAGAAGAAGACCTTCTAAGTTTTTAGAAGAAGACTCAAGAGTGGTTTGATATCAACACCCAATTCAGATAAAAGCTTAAGCTATTAAAAGAAGGCTCAAGAGTGGTTTTAATTTACTTCTAACAAATCATGTATTCCTGTATTGCTATCTGCACTAAATGTCTTCAAACTTTGCATGTAATTTTTGCTCTAACGCTTAAATAACATTTAATATTTATCATCATCTCATATTCATTGTTATCAAAGTATTCAAGCCATCTTTATACTACAACTACGAAGTTTCTACATGCAATAAGACTTGTTTCCAACACCCTTGTAATTCAAGTATCAATTTTCTTCAAATAACATGCAAATTGTGGTTGGCATTTTTCCTCGTTGCAGATATTGTGCTCATCATGCATCAAATTAAAATGATAATCCCCACAAACGATTTCCTTAACTTCATACTTGTGTTAAACAAATGCTAAAAGTTGGAATATTTGTAACAGGAAAATATACAGACAGTGATTGTTAGCCAAGATTACTACAATTTCTTTTACTCAATATTGATCATCAACTCTTGGAAAATGGGAAAAACAAAAACAAAAACAAAATATGAAGTAATTAAATTTATGTACAAGTGCAAGGCCTTACATACAACTTTTAAGTGCATGCTTGAAAAAAGAACTTTCAGAAAAAGTATAGATCCCATCATGAAGGGAAGGAAGAGTACAGAATACATTTCATCAGATAAGAGGATGATGTCAACATATATATACTTAATAAAATACATTTGCCATGGTTTCTCATAGAATGCTTACCTGAGAATTACTATTATCTTTCTCTACCCAAATGAAATTGTAGCCCGAGTTTTCTTTATGCATAGGAGTACTGTAATTTGACTTATCTTCTGACTTGTGAGAATCAGTGTCCCATCTACCTATAAGGTGTCCATTAAAAACAATCCACATTTTAGTTTTAGCCTTTTAGTTTTGAACAGTAGATTAAATCCCTCCATTTAAAATTACTTCAAAATGAAAGTAGAAAGCATATGCCATAGACAACTATAAGAATGACAAAAAAGAGGCAACTATCATACAATTAATACAGCACAGTTCAATTCCTACCAAAAGAAAAGAACGCTACAGTTTGGCAATACAAATTCCCTTAAAAAAATGGGCAGCCCAGTGCTCGCTCTCACTTAGTGGCGCCTGGGAGGTAGATGTACACAGCCTTATCACTTAGTGGCGCCAAGTTCACCCTCTACATATTGTCTTCAATCAAAAATAATATTTTAAAAAAAATTGAAAAAGTAAATATGAAGTAGAAACGTAGAAATCTATAACATTTTGCCATAAACAAATCTGTTAAACTGAGGAACAAAGATCTACACAATATTTTAAATCAATGATATACAGGAAACCAAGTTTCCTAATCTTGACAGAAACTGCATTAATGAGCATTTGAAGTTCAGTGAAGTTTCTGAATGTGTTGTGTATCCACAAGCCCAGTCTGGATAAATGCAGAAGCAGTGTTATCCTTTCTCTCATAAGAAGCTAAGATAGTTTAACAGATGAGAGTCACAAAAAGCCAATTTTAAGCTATTTACTAGAAAGAGCAACATGTGTAAATCTCCTAAGAAATAAGCAAAAAGCCACAACTATGCATATCTTCAAAGAAATCCTTGCATAGCACACAATGGGGCCATTGCTGCAAGGACTGGATGGAACAATTGTTGAAAGAAAGAAATGGAAATACAAGATGCAAATTCCAAAAAATTAAGACATCATCCTATGAATACAACAACCAAGCCTTAATCCACTATGTGAGATCAGCAACATGGATCAAACGACATTCTATCATAAATCATGCTCGTTGATAAAACATTGATCTCTAAATCTTTCTTAATTGTTCCGCCTATGTTTTTGTTGTTCGCTCTCTTCCTCTAGAAATTGGACTAACCTCTATTTGATCATCTATTTGATCTGGGTACACATCTGCTGTCCCATAAGTTGTGTCACTGCATGTGCCATCAACTGTGATTGGTCTAGAAAATAATTAGTTATTTATTTTTTAACTTCAATATATTTTTTCAACCAATGAGAGACTAGTGGCACATGTAGTGGCACAACTTGTGGGACAGCAGATGTGCTCCCATTTGATCTACTCTCTTTATTGAGACTTCTAACAGTTTCCTCCACACATGTTCAAACCACCTAAGGTGCGATGAAATCATCTTTTGTACAAAAGGAGCTATTCCAATTTTCTCCCTAATGCACTCATTTCTAATCCTAGCACATGATCCTATCAATTCTCTTTAAAAAATTGAAGTGGAAGACCCATTACAATATCTTAAACACAAGAATAAGGAGGAAGAGAATATTTCTTATAACAGTAGACCAACAAACTAGAAATGATCACATAAGAACCAGTAAACTTGTCAAACCAAATGCAATGGCTATTTATTACTAATGTTTTACCTATGATAGCATACATTCTGTATAACTTAGCTATTCCTGCTGCCAGGTCAGCAAGTAGGTAATCAATTATGTTAAGAATCCAACTGTCATTACAAATTGAGTTGTATATAAACTAACTCATGTAACTGATTCAGTTGAGAAATAAGATTCTAATTTTTTCACTTATCTTTCTAAGATTCTCTCTCCCTTTTCTTTCTATCTCTGATTCTATTAAGGAAGAATACGTAGGATGCAAACCATACAAGAGAAGGGCTCTATCAGGACAAATTTGCACATATGACAAATGATTAAAATCTCAAATGTTCACAATTACATGAAATTGAAATCTTGCCTCTTAATGGAGCAACAAAGAAAGACGAAAAACACACCATTATCCATGTAACTCAATGGTCCATTTAAGTATTTATTGGATTTTATATTACAAGCAAGAACATTATTCCTTAGACAAACTTAATATTACATTTGAGTCTTGATGTATCATAGGATATAATAAAGCAGCATAAATAGTCTTTTTGATAAAAATTGAACAGAGAAACTCCACATTTGTTTTCTTATGGGCTTGTGCAACTCACCCTCATTGTCTGCATCAAGATCATGTGCACGTAACGCCAACGAACTGATCCTTCTTAGGTGGCAGGGCATAAACCACCTGTGTATCATGACAGTTTCATATAGCACCAAGTCCAGCAAAAAATAAGTTTAAAATAACTATTCTTATCACAGCATGTTGAAAATCATGTATATGTTAAGAATTTTGAGAGAAATACTTTAAGATGCATACCATTGTCAAACCATACATAATTTAATACCCAAAACTATAACCTTTGTAAAAGATATCCATCCATCCCATGCAAACCATACATAATTTAAATATCCAAACAACCGTGTACTTTGAAATCTGGAAGGCCCAATTCTATATTACAGAGCCAGTAATGCTTGGATGTACATTATAGGATCTTTGAAGCATCAAGTTCTATTTGCAGCAATCTAGCAGCAAAAACTAGTATGAAGAAAGCTTGTGTCATAGCATATCTCAAACTGGTTTTTCATTTCTAAAAGCTCTCTATCTTTTGTTGTTACCTACTTGATATTTCATTTATTTAGTTGAGTATATATTAGTTTTGTAACAAAAGGTTATACATATGAGGTACTAAATTGATTCAAGATAACCTGAGCTGAACCTATCTTGATTATCAAAAAAAGGCTAAGGAAGAAATCCATTCCATTTGCATAAAATGCATGGAATTTCCATTGGATGGAGAGATTAACCAATTGATAGACTCGTCATAACCAATGAAACATATAAGTTTTATTATATGCTTGGTGTATTTTATCTATAGAACAAACAATGAGTTTAAAATTTGAACAAACTAAAAGGGTAAACCAAAGTGCAGTTCCAATGGGTTGATGCAACAATGTCTAAACGCTACCTAAGTCACAACACTGGTGATTCTAGTCCTTATCTTACCAAATGAATTGGATATTGGTATGTTTGCGAGTTGAGTTTTAGACGAAAAGAGAAGACTTCAAACTTCAAAGGTATTTCACAAGTATATTTTGTGACTCCCAAGTCTTTTCCTTCCCTTCATTTATTTCTAAATATCAACTCACAAATAGACCTCTAACACTTATGGCCATTCACTTTTTAGGCATAAATAATTCAGAATCTTCACACCAAAGGTTGTGGACTAATCGGATTCAGCCAAACATGACCATAGTGGTTCAAATTACAAACCGTATCACTTGATGTGATCGCAATATTGCGGTTACGGTTACGTTGATTGCCGCAACCGCATCTCACTGAAATTGCAGAATGACACCAACATAATGATGCGGTATCGGGCCGTAACACAACCGCATTAAACCATATCAGGTCACATCAAATTCGAAAACAATTTTTAGTGATAAAATAATTCACACCCCACCAACCACAATTTAAAATAGTGCATGACCTTGAAGACAGCAAAGATATCACTATCAAGTATTTAACCCAACTTCATTTTCTTACAACCATTAAGTAAGCAGAGAAGATGAGTTTAATTTACAATATTTCTGAACTTAAAGAAAGAAAAACATACCTGTTGGTTGATGACAAGTGCCTGAGGCATAGAGGTGGTGGAGAAGAAGAAGATAGAATCAGTGGCTGAGTGAGAATCATAGCTCTTTGGTTGGTTTCTTTGTGACACAGATAGAGAAATGTAAAAACAAAGGCACAGGGACCAGCAACACTGTGATCCTTAGGTGGTGCATTATTGAGTTTGATGCATACAATAAAAACAAAAAAACATGAACAAAGTGAAGATTATTATGAATAGCTGAATGCAACAGGTGCGGAAGAACGTGAAAAGAACAACACTTTCCAAGGGATGCTAATAAGTGAGGAAATATCTTAGTACAATTGTACAAACTTCCAAAAAAAGAACTTTAAAAATCTTCATTTGACTCCTCTAAATGTAGATAAAGGTTGGGATGAAAATGAACTATCAATTTGACTTTAGTAGGAAAAAACGGATGCTTATTTAACTCAATAAATTTAGTTTGTAAATTAAATGAGTTAAAAATTAAGTTTCTTAAATAATAAGTCAAAATTAAATCATATATAATTTAACTCATTAACTAACTTGATTATATATATATATATATTTATTTATTTATTTATTTATTGTATATATTTATATATGTATGTGAGTGCCTGACATTTTGTCATTTTATAGGGCTAGAGTGAGCAAAAAGTTTAAACTGGATAAAATAAAATGAGTATTTTTTTGTATATTAAATAATTTAATTAAGTAAATATGATAAATTTTAAACAAAGAGGTACGAAAACATAAAATTCATTTTTTTCAAGCTTCATTATTGTTAGTTAATATGGACTTGATATGATATATTTGATGAGGTTATATTCTTAATGACTGATATATGGTCTCATATTTTTTTTACTTCAAAGCATACCATTATTTCAGTTGTACATCAACCATATAATAATAAGTATAATATGTATATATTAATATTGTAAAGATTTATATACAATTTGTGTATAATGGAGTGACAATGTAAAAAAATTTACACTATCAATATATATCATTTTCTCTATGATAATATATAATAATGAATGATTATTACAACCAGCAAGGTATTGAATAGATTTATGTGTAAAGTAATAATAATTGATAATATAAATTTTTAAATAAAAAAAGTACCATACTTCTCATATAGAGATAAAATTATTTGTATAAGTAAAAAATAGGGGACCATTAATTATGGCCCTTGTGTTGCAAATTTGCCACATACCCTCTGGGCCTGGCATGTATATATATACCCATTATGAGAATATTTAATTCTATACATATTAACTAAATAATTATCATCCGAATTGACAAATTAATCATTCAAATGAGTTGAATTAATTAATGCACGAATTCTTGATAAATCAAATTAAATCGACTTGACGAGTCGAACTGAACAGTTGCGAACTTCAATCAAGTCGAGAACTAGAAACATAGTCCATTTCAAACTCAAATCCAATTTAAAGCCAAACAATTTTTTATCAAATTGCACCAAACTGATATCTAGTTTGACTCAGTTCAACTCATTTTCAGTCTTAATTAAAGGTTATATTATATATGATAATTAAATGAATTTTCATATGAGGGATCTTGTCTGCATCTTCTCTGCGTTGTAATATGTTAGTGTACAAATTTTATAAAACTATTTTCTCTATTAATTATCATTTGACAAATGTTAAAGGAATCTCCAAACTAACAGATAACGTAGTTATATAATTGTTGTATATATCTTAGCAATATTTTTATTTTTTTTATTTTGTTGTTAAATTATACGTATTTTTTGATTGAGTCAATTGTGTCAAGTTGAGTAGAACTATTATGAATAACAAAACTCTTTCTATCAACATTTAACAGAACTACATTCACAAGAATTGGAGCATGAGATATATATTGATGATGATAACTCTTATGCAATAATTGGATAAAGTACATAGAAAAACAAAAGATAACATGGTATAATATGATATTTTTATTCATTTGATATATTGTGATAATATTTTTATCCTTTAAAACATAAATAAAATAAATAATTTGTCTTTCTATTATTGAAGATGATTCTTTTTTGTTTTCGTTACAAACTCGTTCAAACCATTGTTAACTTCAATTCATTAATTGTTTGGCAAAAAATCAACATATATACTTAAGCAAAAGAATTGTCAATATAGCATCAAAATAAGTTGTTGGACACAACAATAATAAATCCAGATGGGATAATCAAACTTCTTCCATTGTCATTTCTGTTAATAATAGTCAACTATTGTTTATGCTAAGTTTGGAGCAATGTCAACATATGATATATAAGATATGAGGTATAGGGAAGGTCCTACTTTAATATCTTTAAAATGAAGCAGATATGGACAAGATATTATTAATCTTATCATTTTCAAAAAGTTGGAAGCTGCAATTAATTGTCCTTTTCAACAGCCTGACACAAACAACATGTGTGACATATACGATGAGGTAAGGAAGGTCCTACCTTCAAAAATCATTAAAATGAAATAGAGATGGGTTCGATAATTTTAATCTTATCATTTTCAAAACCAGCGAGGCTGCAACTAATTCCCCTATGCCTTTTGGATACACTAACCCATATAGCGCACCCATCAAAAACTAATTCCTTATTTACATTTTGTTTGGTTTAAGTAAAAGTGTAATCAGATTTCACAACCATATAGTTATGTATAAATTTTTGGTTCAATTGAAGTTTTGGTGTTTCAAGTTTTTCAATTGTGCATTTTTAGTTTATTTAGTTTTCTATGTATGATTTTTATTTTCGAGTTGACACGAATGTCCAAAAATAGTTTGTCAATTAACTTTTCATCCTAAATTGTTGTTCTTGTGTGATACCCATAATTTTAACTTCACTTTTGGTTCATCATCTTTTCTATATTTTTGCTGAATTTTCCCCCAATATTTTTATATGTATTTTTCATTCTCTCACTATATAACTGTGTAAGCATGATTCTCGTTTCAATATACATAATATAAATAATCACTACATAATAACTTATGCCATGATAACTCATTTTCTAGAATTAAATATAAAATATGTCATATACGACATTTCATGTATCATTCTCATATGACATAGAATTGCAAGGTATGTTTTTTTTATTCTTAATTGTTGCTATATTGTAATATTTAATAAAATTAGGCATTCAAAAAAAATATTTGATTAATAAAGTAATAATTGTAAATAATCAATTTATAAAATTAATATTCAATAGCTTCTCTCATTTTTCAAAATTGACACATACAAATGAGATTAAACTGTGTTTGTTCAGTTCTTATAAAAATATTTTTTTATCAAAGCTTTTTACAACCAATTATATGTAGAAAACAAGAATAAATTGATTTTAAAAGATTAACTCACATAATGTTCAAATATCTATAATTAGTATAAAGAAAGCAATAAAGAGATAAGGGATAGAGAAGATGATTCAAATATTTAATCATAGTTCATTCTCATTAACTATGTTGAGCTTATTTTCCCACAAGGATTTTCCACTCATTCCCAAATAGTATAAGTACATAACACATCTTCGGGCAAATATTCTTTATGTACTAAGTCTCTTCAGGAGGCTCTGACCACTCGATACTCTTTCACCTACCAAACATTTTTAGGCTATAAACTTATTCTTTTTCAACCATTAAGTCTCTTTGGACTCTAACTCTCTAAAGAGATTTTCTATTTGATCTTTTACAACTCACTAGATGAGGATATAAAAATTTAAGATCAAATGAGTTTAAAATTCCCTAAGAAAATATATTAAGATTTACATAGTAAACTCTATGTATTTTCTCATTATGCGTGTGGGTTGCCTATATGCAAGATATATAACAATATACACTTAAGCTTTGATTATACGCAA
The DNA here is from genome assembly GCF_001865875.1 of Lupinus angustifolius. Classification (NCBI taxonomy): domain Eukaryota; kingdom Viridiplantae; phylum Streptophyta; class Magnoliopsida; order Fabales; family Fabaceae; genus Lupinus; species Lupinus angustifolius. Next base: position 13,315,947 of record NC_032015.1, on the reverse strand, counting down.
TCTTCAATGTCTTCATATATGCTTCAACGATATTCAAATTGTATCCATTTAGAGATTTAATGTAATGAGTTTCATTGTGTATGATACTGAGAAGAATATAATGTTGTAACCCATTTTGTCTTCAACCATGTTCATATGTTCAATAAATATGATGTACCCTTTGTATCCGATTTCCTGATCTTGATGTCCATGTGTCCTTCTGATGTGAGCCAAAGGGTGTATGTACCCTACAATTTGGAGGACAAACACCAACTCAAATATATTAGTTGGATGCACACTTAAAGAATATAAGGTTGTTCCAAAGCCAAGCCCAAAAATAATATGATGATGAGCCTTAATTCATGCCAAATTATCTAGTTACATTCAATAAAGTGAAGTGAGTACAAGTGAGACCAATAACACTTTGAGCAGCCACATGCAACCTATGTTCATGCGTTCTTTCATATCAAATAAGGAAATAATTTGTGTATAACTCATGTGGAAACATCGTCATCAAATATGAGGAGAGAGTGTGATATGATATTACTTTCCTTAAAAGGAATATGCATGTGAATGAATTATTTCCCGCTAAAAGTTGGCATGTGAATCAAAGGCCCTGTTATAGGCATGTGATTCAAAAGAGAGAAGGTGGTATGATTCTTTGATTCTTTTCTTTGAGGATTGAAATACAACTTAAGGATAAATATTTTGTTTCCTTTTGTGGCTATGTGATTCAAGGAGAGAGGATGATATGATTTGTTTTCTTTTTGGATGACCATGTGAATTATGATTATAGTTAATAATGTTTTTTTTTGTTTTCTTTTTTAGTGTTTTTGAATTCAAAATAATAACACTTGGTAAGAGAAATTCATGTAGGTTGGAGGTGATTCCAAACAACCATTATTTGATCATTATTACCATAATTAGGTCATTCAAGTATTATTCCTAGCGTTAATTTTCATGTAGGCAAGTGGCCAGCTGTAACACTACAAAGTTTTTCCCAATTTATTTTAAAAGTAGACATTATTGTTGATTAACTTTAATAGTTACTCCCAAATTATTTGAGTTAATCTTTAACAAAGTTACCTATAAGACTATCTAGCTAAATATGTTAAGTGGTTATTCTTTTGTGATTATCTTATTTATCTTAGTTACTTGAGATAAAACAGATTTTTATTATTTTGATAAGAATAACATTAAAACTAATTTTGAGTAGAACATTAACCTAATTGGTAACTACAAGATATATGTGTTGAGTGGGGAGGGAACAAGAACAAAAAAATGGCACTTTAAAACTGCACTAGAAGAGAAAGAGAAGAACACGGTAACCAATATTTTGCATTCTTCTATTCTTTGAATTAAATAAAGGAAGAATTTTTTTTATTGCCTTTTATTAATGTGACGTGATATTGTGTAAACAAATAATCATGTGCTATGTGGCAAGGCAAATAAATAATCATGTGCTAGAGTTCAAGGGGACGACGAGAGAACTAGTTCAATTGATAAACAAAGAAGCTTACTTAAATCCAGGTGATAGAGAAACATTAGACATAGTGGTATTAGAATGTAGCATTGGAGTCTCCAATGATACTCACTAGTTGGAGGATTCTTAGACTAAAATGATTAAGGAATGGTCAATTGTCTTGATTGTTATGGACTTTCTCATTTAATCATAGTAATAGTGATCACGATTAAATTCATATGTGAATGAAAATTATTTGCATTTACTTGAGAGCATATGGCTAATCACTCGCTTGAAAGTGTAGTGACCTTGAGACATTATTATTTATTTTGATCACTACTTTATATCTTGAGCTCGTCCCGGTGACATGGTATGATAAAATTGCATTGGGGCTAAGACCACTAACTTAGCTGATGTTATTGGAAATTGAAATTGAGACAATACTGATAAAAAGACTTAGTGGAATAACTTTGATTAGTGTGCATACATTATTGCATTTTTAGTTGGAGTTTGAGAAAATGGAAAGATATGATGATAGCAATATCATTAGGATTTAGATAGGGGTGAAAATGACGGTTACTCGTCAAGAAGCCTTAAGGAATTGCTTAGGTGGAATGATCCAGTGAGGGTCTGGTCTTATAAACCGTATGACCAGGATAATCCTACATGGAAACTAAGTAGTCTCACCCCCTTGCGCATTTCGTGATCGGTAGAGAGGGATCCTAAAGCGATCTGGGCTTATCATGTAAGAACTTCTGATAGAAGTACTAGAAAACAATAGATATTGTTACTTGCCGTTGTTAAGGAAATTTGTACTCGCTAGGGTCTTGGCCTTCGGAAAATTGATGGTGATTGGTTGGTGGAATTGCACGAGCATAGCATGAGAGATCACTTAATAGTAGTGTATACATCTCAATACATAATACACTAACATCATTCATCATTGGGCATATTTGTTATGAGTAGAGATAATAATTGTTGTGTATATTGTCTAATTATGGTATTACAATTGTTTGTGTCGCTCTAATGTTATGATTCTTTATGAATCCACTTCGACACTTTTGCATGATTTAATGTCATACTCCCTTTGTGTTTTTTTGTTTGTATGTATGTATAAATGAATTGTAGGTGGAGCCATTGAGTAGCTTGTTGAAGATTTAAAGTAATATAGTTTACCTATGACTCACGAAGTCCTCTAGTTTTATTTTTTGTAATTGTATTAGTACCCTTATGCTCTTGTAGGATTAGATGTTGATACATCCATATTTTCTTGATATCTTAACATTTTGTTAATTTTATTGGAAAATACAATATTTAATATTATCTTGGAAGAGAATGATTTACTATACTCAGGGACTTTACTTATTACACATTTTATGATGATTAGAGATAATCATAAAACCTCTATGAAAAATTTCCTTTATCTTGAATATTATTTAGTAAATCATACTTTGAAATTATATATTTTCCTATATACAAATTGGGGTGTTACATTTAGTGGTATTAAGGCTAAGGTCAGTCCTAGGGCATAACCTTACATGCTTCTTGTATGACTCTGTTTGTGAATTGTTTGTTTGTGATTACTTGAGAGTGTAATTCAGTCATTATGAACTTTTGGTTCTGATGTGCATTGAGTGCAGGTTGATTATAGTTGGACGCAATCGTGGTCCTAAGGATTTATTGGCTCAAATGGCAACTGTTCTATAAAATATGAATGAGAATTTGCAGAATCTGAATCAAAATGTCAACCAGAATCCTAATCAACATCCAATTCCATCACAAGGACCAGTTGAATATCGTGGACTGGATGAGTTCTGTAAGTGCAATCCAAGTCAATTTTCAGGGTGGATTTGCTCCTGATGCTGCTAATGATTGGATTCAAGAGCTGGAAAATATATTTCGAGCTATGGGCTGCAATGATGCACAAAAGGTGATTTATGCTTCCTTTATGATGATTAAGGAGGCTGAGAACTGGTGGGAATATACTAGGCGACAAATGGAGGCAGGAGAATATGTAGTTACTAGGGATGCTTTCAAGGGGAATTTTCTCCAAAAGAATTTTCCTGCATATCTTAAGAGGAAGAAGAAGTTGGAATTTTTGCGGTTGGAGCAGGGGAACATGACAGTGGGGAATATGCTGCTAAGTTTGAGGAATTGGCCAAGTATTACCCTTATTATGATCTAGATGGTGATGGAAGATCAGAGTGTGCCAAGTTTAAAATTGGTGTGAAGCTTGAGTTGAAGATGATGTTCGGCTATCAAGAAATCAATGACTTTCCAACCCTGGTCAACAAGTGTAGAATGTTTGAAGATGACATGAAGGCAATGGATGTTACTTTGAGGAATGTGAATCCCCAGAGAAAATTTGGACCTCAGCAGAACCAAATGCAAGGAAGAGGAAAAAGGAAGATGTTTTATGATAATAAGAAGCCATACACTCCACCTATTAGCTACCGAGGACCTAGTTCTCAAGGACTAAAGACTGCTACTGCACCTGGGGGCCAACCATGAACTCTCCACCTTGGTACAACAAATTTGGTCGACATCACTTTGGAGCGATTTGTCTGGGATCAGAGAATGGTAGTTTCTTCTAGAAAGAATTGGGACATATCAAGAGGTTTTGTCCGAAGTTGAAGCAGAGTATGGATGTGGTGAGAGTTGGGAGACCTAGAGAAACAAGAAGAGTTTTTACAATGAGTGGTTTTAAGGCTGTAGATGCTGATGGTTTGATCCAAGGTACATGTCTTGTGAAGGACGTCCCCTTATTTGTGTTATTTGATTTGGGTGCGACGCACTCTTTCATATCTTTTGATTGTGTAAAACAACTAGGGTTAGAAGTAGATTCCCTACCATTTGACTTGATTGTATCTACCCTACCAACACACCAGTTATAGTTTCCACTCTATGTTCAAAGTGCCATGTTGTTGTAAATAATAGGACCTTCTTGATAGACTTGATATGGTTACCGTTATCCCAAATAGATGCGATTCTTGGGATGGACTGGTTATCTGCTAATCAATTACTTCTGAATTGTTTTGATAAAACTATAGTATTTGGTGAACCTAATGAGACCTCTAACACTCATAGTTTCTAGAGATCCATGTTAGCTAATGAAGTTAAGACTTCTCTAAAAGAGGGAGCACTTGCTTACATTCTTCTAGCTTCCTTAGAAGGAGAGAAGAGACCATAGATCAAGGATTTTCTAGTAGTATGTGAGTTCCCAGATGTGTTTCCTGGTGACATTCCTAATTTACCACTAGTGAGAGAAGTGGAGTTCTCAATTGATTTAGTACCAGGAACTTGACCCATCTCAATAGCTCCTTATAGGATGGAACCATTAGAATTGGATGAGTTAAAAAAAGCAACTAGAAGATTTATTGACCAAGAAGTTCATTCAGCCAAGTGTTTCACCATGGGGTGGTCCAGTGTTGTTGGTTAATAAGAAGGATGGCACTATGAGGTTATGCACAGATTACAGAGAGCTGAACAAAGTAACAATTAAGAAAAAGTATCCATTGGCTAAAATTGATGATCTGATGGATCAGTTGAGGGGAACTGTTGTATTCTCTAAGATTGATCTCAGGTCAGGTTACCATCAGCTCAAAGTGAAGACAAAGGATGTTCCTAAGACTGCTTTTAGGACACAATCTGGACATTACGAGTACCTTGTGATGTCATTTGGTGTGACTAATGCTCCTGCAATATTCATGGATTACAGGATTTTTCATCCGTACCTAGATTCTTTTGTGGTGGTATTGATAGATTATATCCTAATGTATTCTAAGAGCAAAGAAGAACATGTTGAGCATCTGAGAGTTGTACTGAAGATTTTAAAGGACAATCATCTCTATGCCAAATTATCAAAATGTGAATTTTGGCTTGAGTATGTGAATTTCCTTGGGCATGTCATATATAAGGAAGGAATTGTAGTGGATCCTCCTAAGGTTGAAGTGGTGATGGAATGGGCTGCTCCAAAATCGGTAACAGAGATTAGGAGTTTTCTTGGACTAGTTGGTTATTATCGAAAATCCATTGAAGGGTCCTCAAAATTAGCTTTGCAATTGACTAAGTTGACCAGAAAGGGACAACCATTGTTTGGACAACAATATGTGAGGAGAGCTTTCAAGAGCTAAAACGGAGGTTGACTTCTGCACCTGTATTGATTCTTCCATTTTCAGACAGTAACTTCAATGTATATTGTGATGCTTCAAAGCAAGGTTTGGGTTGTGTTTTGATGCAAGATGGGAAGGTCATTGCTTATGCTTCGAGACAATTAAGACCACATGAGCAAAATTATCCAACTCATGATCTAGAGTTAGCTGCTATTGTTTTTGCTTTGAAAATATGGAGGCACCATCTTTATGGCGTGAAATTTGAGGTCTTTAGTGATCACAAGAGTTTAAAATATTTGTTTGATCAAAAGGAGTTGAATATGAGACAAAGACGATGAATGAAATTTCTGAAAGATTACGACGTTGGTCTTCAATATCACCCTAGGAAGGCTAATGTTGTAGCAGATGCACTAAGTCGAAAATCAATACACTTGTCTGCCTTAATGGTGCGAGAGATGAAATTGATAGAGGAATTCAGAGATATGAATTTGGCGGTTCAAGTGAACTCAAGAAGTGTAATTTTGGGAGTGCTAAAGGTGACAAATGAGTTTTTTGATCACATAAAAGAAATGCAGAGGATAGATCAAGAGTTACAAGTTAAGAAAGCTCTAGTGGTTAGTGGGAAAGAGAATGAATTCCATATGGACGCTAACGGTCTTTTGAGATACAGAGGGAGAATTTATGTGTCGTGTGATGTTGGGTTGAAGAATATGATTTTATATGAAGCCCACAAGAGTAAGTTGAGTATGCATCCTGGAGCGACTAAGATGTATCAGGATTTGAAAAAGATATTTGGCGGTTTGGAATGAAAAAGGATGTTGCTAAGTATGTATCATGTTGTCTAGTGTGTTAGAAGGCCAAGATCGAACACCAGAGGTCTGGTGGCGAATTACAATTGTTGGAAGTTCCTGTTTAGAAATGGGATGGCATTACAATAGATTTTGTGTCAGGTTTCCCAATGACTCAAAATGATTTTGACTCAATTTGGGTGATAGTTGATCAACTAACCAAGTATGTTCACTTTTTTCCCATAAATATGCGATACTCTTGAGAAAAATTGGCAAATTTGTACATAAGGGAGATAGTCAAGTTGCATGGTGTTCCTTCTAGCATCATATCAAATAGAGATCCTCGATTCACTTTGAACTTTTGGAATAGTTTATAATCTGCATTGGGGAATAAATTGAAGTTGAGTTCTTCCTATCACCCACAAACAAATGGTTAGTCGGAAAGGACAATTCAATCATTGGAAGATTTATTGAGAGCATGTGTGCTCGAACAACCCGAAAGTTGGGATATAAATTTTCCTTTGATTGAATTTACATATAATAATAGTTTACATTCAAGTATTGGCATGGGGCCATACGAAAATTTATATGGTAGAAAGTGTAGAACTCCAATATGTTGGTTTGAAATAGGAGATAATTTGGTGTTGGGACCCGATGTGGTTCAAGAAACGACAGAGAAGATTAAAGTGATAAGAGAAAACATGAAGATAGCTCAGAGTCGACATAAGAGTTACTATGACAATAGGAGGAAGCCTGTAGAATTTGAAGAAGGAGATCAAGTCTTTATGAGAGTAGTCCCGACTATAGGGATTGACAGAGTCTTGAAATCCCGCAAGCTTACCCCAAGATTTATTGGACCTTATTAGATTTTAAAGAGGTTTGGCCTGGTTGCTTATCAAATAGCTTTACCACCTTTGTTGTCAAACCTCCAAAATGTCTTCCATGTGTCACAATTAAGGAAATATATTTGTAAGCCATCGCATTTCATAGAGCCTGACTTGATACAATTAAAAGAAAATCTTATTTTTAGGACTTTACCTGTGAGGATTGTTGATAGTAACACGAAGAAACTACGGGGAAAGGAGATTCCTTTAGTGAAAGTAGTTTGGAGTCAAGCTGATGATAGAGATGGTACTTGGGAAGTGGAAAGTAACATGATGAACGCTTATCCTCATTTGTTTAACCAATGTATGTTTAATTTTCGAGGACAAAAATTCTTATTAGAGGGGAAGGATTGTAACACTACAAAATTTTCCCAATTAATTTGAAAATAAAGATAATTGTTGATTAATTTTAATAGTTACTCTCAAATTATTTGGGTTAATCTTTAACAAATTTACCTATAAGATTATCTAGCTAGATATGTTAAGTGGTTATTCTTTTGTGATTATCTTATTTATCTTAGTTACTTGAGATAAAACAGATTTTTATTATTTTGATAAGAATAATATTAAAACTTATTTTGAGTAGAACATTAACCTTATTGGTAACTACAAGATATATATGTTGAGTGGGGTGGGAATAAGAACAAATAAACCACACTTTAAAACTGTAGTAGAAGAGAGAGAGATGAACACGGTAACCAATTTTCTTCATTCTTCTATTCTTTGAATTCAATAAAGGAAGAATTTGTTTTATTGCCTTTTATTACTGTGACATGATATTGTGCAAATAAATAATCATGTGCTATGTGCCAAGGCAATTAAAGCCTGGTTACCAAACAATTTTGAATAAAAACCACTTTGGGAGTGACTTCATTCTTCATTTATCCCTCATATATTTGTTTTATCTCTCATACATTTATTTGGTTTTGTTGTTCACACTACATTTATTCTTCATTATCCAATTTTCATTCCAGCTTCATTTTATCTATTAATTTATTGCCAAATATAGATTTTTAACACCAACATTCTATACTATATATACCACATAAGCACTTCTGATAAAAGTACTAGAAAACAATAGATATTGTTACTTGCCGTTGTTAATGCAATCTGTACTCTCGGTTGCTTTCCCGCTAGGGTCTTGGCCTTCGGGAAATTGATGGTGATTGGTTGGTGGAATTGCACGAGCATAGCATGGGAGATCACTTAATAGTGGTGTATACATCTCAATACATAATACACTAACATCATTCATCATTGCATATATTTGTTAGGAGTAGAGATAATAATTGTTATGTATATTGTCTAATTATGGCATTGTAATTTTTTGTGTCGCTCTAATGTCAAGATTCCTTATAAATCCACTTCATTGCTTTTGCATGATTTAATATCTTACTCCCTCTATGTTGTTTGTTTGTATGTATATATAAATGAATTGTAGGTGTAGCAACTTAGTAGCTTGTTGAAGATTTAAAGTAGTGTAGTTTACCTATGACTCACGAAGTCCTCTAGTTTTATTTTTTGTAATTGTGTTAGTACCTTTATGCTCTTGTAGGATTAGATGTTCATACATCCACATTTTCTTGATATCTTAACATTTTGTTAATTTTATTGGAAAAGACAATATTTAATATTATCTTAGGAAACAATGATTTACTATACTGAGGGACTTTACTTATTACACATTTTACTGAGGGACTCTATGAAAAATTTCCTTTATCTTGAATATTATTTAGTAAATCGTACCTTGAAATTATATATTTTTCTATATGCAAATTGGGGTGTTACACCAGCCACACAACTATTTGTAACCGAGTTTGATAGGTAAATACAAGTCGAATTTACGTTGGATTAAATCCTTTTAGTGAGCTTTGTCTCTTAAGTTCTTGGTTGAACCAAGACCCCCTTGTTGTTATCAAAAACCCCAAAAGTTCTTGTGGCGAACTACACCCTGGCTTATCGGACAATTCACCATTGTTTGTGGCGCCTTTGTTCTTCTCAAGAATCTTTTCTTGTGGCGAACCTCATCTTGGCTTATCAAACTCTTTTTTGTGGAGTCATCCCTCTTTATATCTTAACCATCTTCTATTATCCAATACATATACAATTCTGCTACATTATTATTCTATACAATCCACAACACATATCAAATACACCATCCAAGAAACAAACGTCCAAATAGGAACCACCCCAAGGAGGTTGCTATCAGGTGGCATCAGAGCTAGTCTCTTGCTTGTTGTCATTTAGTTATTCTTGTGTTTTTTATTTTTTATTTTTCTTATACTCAACAACAAGTGACAAAGTAAAAAAAACTTAAAGTAAAAAAAGAACAAAAGCAAAAGAGTAGCGTCAAAAAAGAAAGAAAGGAGTCTTGCCAAAATTCAAGTATTATTAGGTATTTTCGTGGTACAACAAAAACAAAAGTTTTGGCTGTTTTTCGTTCATTGGTCTTTTGGAAGTTCATGATTGCTTGGATCAATTAAGAACCCATGCAAAGCATGAGTGAATTGAGTGACACACAAACACATTGAGTGAAGCAAAAAGTGAGAGTGAAAAACAAAGTCTAACTATAGTGAAAGTCCACCACAACCCCAAGGACAACATCTTTGATAGCATCCTTACACGCGATGAACACTCAACTACATGCCCTTCAAAGGCAAATGGAACAATTGAGGGTTCAAAATGAGAGATGGCTTGATGGTGAATCAAGTGACTACGGATCAGAGAGGAGGAGGAGGCCTAAATGAAGAAGGCATGTAGAAGGTACACATGGAGAAGGAGACCGTGGGGAGAGGGGGCATGCAGATAGGCTATATGAGTCTAAAATTAATGCCCATTCCTTTATGAGGATGAACCATCTAGAAGCTTATTTGTAGTGGGAACTAAAAACATAGCAAGGGTTTGAATGCCACAATTACAATGAATGAAAAAGGACAGAGGTGGCGACATTGAGGCTTAAGGAGTATGCACTTGTGTGGTGGAATCAGTTCCAAAAATAAATAAGGAGGTGTGGTACAAAACTAATTGATACTTGGGAGGATATGAAGATTGTGACGAAGATGAGATATGCCACGAATTCCTACCAAATGGGCCTCCACAACAAATCGCAAAGCAAACCTAAGGTCATCCAAGAGAAGGTTGAACCAACCAATTTCTCTAGGGAGCTCAAAATGACATTAAAATGTAATACCATAAGGAGAGAAAGAAAACATGAGAGGAGTGAAAAGCTCGAGCGAACTAAGGAAGGCATGAGTGAAACACTTTTGAGAAAGGAAGAGTTGAGTGAAAAGCAAAGAGAGAGTAAGGAAACCACTTCGAGTGCAAATACATTGAGTGCAAATACTTTGAGTGAAAATAGAAAATAAGAAACTTTGTTCGAGTGTACACACATTGAGTGAATACACTATGAGTGAAAATAAACGTAAGGGACTTTGCTTGGATTTTAACTTTCCTAATGAACCTCTTGTACATAGTGGTATTTGTTTGAATGTGCAGGAAATTTCTGAGGATGCCCCTCAAATTGTGCCACCCATGGAGGAGTATGAAACCATGGAACCCATTCATAATCCACCTAGACATTATTAGTTGTGTCTTCAAAGCGTAATGCAAGAAGACAATAACATGGAGTCGATAACATGTAATGAAATTTTAAACCATGTTCATTGTAAAAACCAAGTCAAACATAGTTGGAGGCACACTTAAATAATAAGTGGTTGTTTCAAAGCCAAGCCCAAAAATAATATGATGATGATTTTTAGTTTATGCCAAATCATCAAGTTACATAAGTGAAGAGTGTGCAATTGGGACTCAGAACACTTTGGGCAGCCACATCCAACCTATGTTCAAGTGTTCCTTCATATCAAATAAGGAAATAATTTGTGTGAAAAACTCATGTGGAAACATTGTCGTCAAGTATACGGAGAGAGGGTGGTATGATATTACTTTCTTTTATGGGAAGATGCCATGTGAATGATTTATTTATCTCTTAAAAGTAGGCGTGTGAATCAAAGGAGAATAATTTATTTCCCTCTTAAAGTAGGCGTGTGATTCAAAGGAGGGAGGATGATATGATTAGTTGTTTCCTTTCTTGGAGGATTGCAATACAACTTAAGGATGGATCGTTTATTTCCTTTTGTGGCCGTGTGATTCAAGAAGAGAGGGTGCTATGATTTATTTCCTTTTTGGGGTTACCATATGAATTATGATTATAGTTAATAGTGTTTTTATTTGAGACTCCTTTTTAGTGTTTTTGAATTCAAAATAATAACACTTTGTAAGGGAAATTCGTGTTGGGTTGGGGGTTGATTCCAATCAGTCATTATTTAATCTTTATTATCATAATTAGGTTATTCAAGTGTGATTCTTAGTGTTAATTTTTGTGGAGCCAAGTGGCCAGCCAAACAACTATTTGTAACCGAGTTTAGTAGGAGAAATATAAGTTGGTTTTACATTGGATTTAATCCTTTTAGTAAGCTTTGTCTCCTAAGTTCTTGGTTGAACCAAGACCCCTTTGTTCTTGTCAAGAACCCCAAAAGTTCTTGTGGTGAACTATACCCTGTCTTATCAAACAATTTACCATTGTTTGTGCTCCTTTGTTCTTATCAAGAATCCTTTCTTGTGGCGAACCCCATCTTGGTTTATCAAACTTTTGTGTGTGGCGCTATCCATCTTCATATCTTAAAAATCTTCTATTATCCAATATACATAAAATACATATACATTTCCGCTACATTATTATTCAATACAATCCACAACATATATCAAATACATCAACCAAGAAATGATTGACCAAAAAGGAACCACCCCAAAGAGGTTGCTAACAGGTGGTATCAAAGCTAGTCTCTTGCTTGGTGTCATTAAGTTATTCTTGTGTTGTTAATTTTTTATTTTTCTTTTACTAAACAACAAGTGTGAAAGTAACAAAAATGAAATTAAAAAAAAATCAAAAGAGTAGCGTAAAAAAAAGAAAGGTGTCTTTCCAAAATTCAAGTATTATGATGTATTTTCGTGGTACATCAAAAACAAAAGTTTTGGGTGTTTTTTGTTCATTGATCTTTTGGAAGTTCTTGATTGCTTGGTTCAATTAGGAACCCATGGAGAACATGAGTGAATTTAGTGATACACACAAACACATAGAGTGAAACAAAAAGTGAGAAAGTGAAGAAAAAAAAAGTCTAACTATAGTGAAAGTCCACCTTTGTCCCCGAGATAAATGAGTAGAGCCAATAAAGTGCCAATAAAGTGCTAGTAAGAAAGTAAGTCCTTTCAAAATACAAATAAGTAGAGCCAATAAAGTGCTTGCCAATATTGGCTTGAAGGGTAAGTGTTGTAATTTTCCAAATTGTGAAAAGACTAATTCATATTACATTTCTTGTTGTAGAACATGCATGAAGCCTTAAAATTTAGGGACAATTTCAAGAAGGAGTGAATGATGTGAGCCAAAGGAGGGTACCATACAATTTGATGAACCGACACCAACTCAAAGATATTTGTTGGAGGCACACTTAAATAATATGGGGTTTTTCCAAAGGCAAGCACAAAAATAATATGATGATGAGCTTTAATTCATGTCAAATCATCAAGTTACATTTAATAAAGTGAAGTATGTGAAAGTGGGACCAAGAATACTTTTGGCAGCCACATGCAACCTATGTTAACATGTTCCTTCATATCCAATAAGGAAATAATTTGCGTATAACTCATGTGGAAATACTGTCATCAAGTATGAGGAAAGAGAGTAGTATCATATTAATTTCCTTTATGGGAAGATGCATGTAATGATTTATTTCCCTCTTAAAGTTGGCGTGTGAAACAAAAACCCTCTTAAAGTAGACATATGATTCAAAGGAGAGAAGGTGACATGATTATTTGATTCCTTTCTTTGAGGATTGAAATACAACTTAAGGAGGAATGATTTGTTTTCTTTTGTGATCGTTTGATTCAAGAGAGAGGGCGATATGATTTATTTCCTTTTTGGGGTTACCATGTGAATTATGAATATAGTTAATACGATTTTTATTTGTTTCCTTTTTTTAGCGTTTTTGAATTCAAAATAATAACACTTTGTAAGGAAAATTCATAAGGGGTTGGGGGTGCTTCCAATCAGCCATTATTTGATCTTTATTGTCATAATTAGGTCATTCAAGTGTGATTCCTAGTGTTATTTTTTGTGAAGACAAGTGACCATCCACACAACTATTTGTAATCGAGTTTGATAGAAATACAAGATAAATTTACATTGAATTTAATCCTTTTAGTGGGCTTTGTTTCCTAAGTTCTTGGTTGAACCAAGACCCCTTGTTTTTATCAAAAACCCCAAAAGTTCTTATGGTGTACTACACCCTGGCTTATCGAACAATTCACTATTGTTTGTGGCGCCTTTGTTCTTATCAAGAATCCTTTCTTGTGGCGAACCTCATCTTAGCTTATCAAACTCTTTTTTGTAGCGTCGTCCCTCTTTATGTCTTAACCATATTCTATTATCCAATACATATAATACATATACAATTCCACTGGATTATTATTCAATATAATCCACAACACATATCAAATACACCATCCAAGAAACGAACATCCAAATAGGAACCACCCCAAGGAGGTTGCTATCAGGTGGCATTAGAGCTAGTCTCTTGCTTTGTGTCATTAAGTTATTCTTGTGTTGTTGATTTTTTATTTTTCTTCTACTCAACAGCAAGTGACAAAGTAAAAAAAACTGAAAGTAAAAAAAGAACAAAAGCAAAAGAGTAGCGTAAAAAAAAGAAAGGAGTCTTGCCAAAATTCAAGTATTATTAGGTATTTTCGTGGTACAACAAAAACAAAAATGAAAGTGCAAAGTGTCGAGATAACACTATTAGATTGCATATGTTTTGATGAAGACAAGGATTTACTGAAAGCTTGAAGATAACTCAACAAATCAACATGCCAATGAGTCAAGAGCTTCATGTCTAGACTAGAGTCAAAAATAGAGTCATCATTAGTAGTCTTAGATATGTGTCTTAGTTATTGAGTCTAGGTTAGGTAAACCTAGATGCAAATCTCACAAGTCTTAAAAAAATCATAACATTTACAATGAGACATGCCATCTAGATTATTATATGTTCATGCATTAATCATACATGTTATTTGTGCATCTTAGGCATAACATAATGGTAAAACAAAACATGTATAGTTGATAAGCATAACATATAGGTAGTTTACCATTTAATCTCTTAGCTGAAAAATATGCCATTTAATCGATTAAGCAAGGCGTTAATCGATTAACGTGAAATCAGTTTTAACAGATAACTGAAAAACAGAATTCAATTATTCTCAACAGCTCGTTAAACAATTAAAATGACACTTAATCGATTAACTGAGCGTCAAACAATTTTTCTATATAAACTGTGTTTTTATATCATGCTACATACATTTATTCATTCATTTTTTAGAATTACTAAGTTGCATATTTTTCGTGCTCATTGTGTGTCATATAGGCAGAGAGTAATGCATGTGAGATAGTGAGAGATAGTATCATGCTTAGGGTTTAAAATGTCATCAAATTGCATGTGATTAAATGTGTTCATCATTCTATCTTTTCTTGCATGATTCTTGCATTTCTTTTAGAAATTTCGTAGGGTAGAAATTACATGTTTCTGCATAATTCTGAACTCATACATATTCTTGTTAATTTGTGAGATTTGTATAGGGTTTATAGTTGGATTTTAATTGTAATATTTGAGCCACATTGTGCTTTATAATACTATGTTTTTGTGTTGTTTTTGTGATAAGGAAAGTTGTCTCTTGGTGTCTTACCACCAAAGAGATTTAGTGAGTCTTCACCAAGACTTAGAGGTCTTGAGTTTAGAACATATTCTTGGCTGGGGCTAGATCGTAAGAAAGGTTTTCTTAGACGATTAGAGTAGTCAAACCAAGGTAGGGGTTCTAGGAATTCAAGAAGGGAGTGTTTAAGATCTTGTAGTGGAAGTGTGCATGTAATATACATTCGTTTCAATATTAGTGAATAAAATCTCCCGAGATCAGAAGGGGAGGCCTGGATGTAGTTTGCAAGTGGACCCGCAAACGAACCATGATAAAATTCCTTGTTGTGGGCTTTTTCTATCCCTTATCTTGTTACTTTTCAAGTTGTTTAATTTCCTATTTTAGCTAATATTTTGAATACTATAATTCTGCCTTATAGAGATTAATTCTGTTCAAATATTTGTTGTATCGTTTCTATAATATCGGTGAGTGGTTGTGTAAACAAGCCATTCAACAACTTGTTGTTTTATGCAATTTAATCGATTAAGTCAATGCTTTAATCAATTAATTGGGTGTTTTCCAGAATAGGGCTTTGGTGAGAAATGCGATATTTGGGAACCGTGACACCTATTCAACCCCCCCCCCCTTCTAGGTATGTCCTGTCCACTAATACCTAACAAAAAGTTATGGGTGTTTTGTGTTCATTGGTCTTTTGGAAGTTCATGATTGCTTGTTTCAATTAAGAACCCATGGAGTGCATGAGTGAATTGAGTGACACACAAACACATTGAGTGAAGCAAAAAGTGAGAGAGTGAAAAAAACAAAAAAAGATGTCTAACTATAGTGAAAGTCCATCGTTGTCCCCAAGGACAACATCTTTGATAACATCCTTACACGCGATGAACACTCAACTACATGCCCTTCAAAGGCAAATGGAACAATTGAGGGTTGAAAATGAGAGATGACTTGATGGTGACTCAAGTGACTACGAATCAGAGAGGAGGAGGAGGCCTAAATGAAGAAGGCATGGAGATGGTACACGTGGAGAAGGAGACCGTGGGGAGAGGAGGCATGAAGATAGGCTATATGAGTCTAAAATTAATGCCCCTTCCTTTATGAGGATGAAAAATCTAGAAGCTAATTTGTAGTGGGAACTAAAAACATAGCAAGGGTTTGAATGCCACAATTACAATAAAGGAAAAAGGACAGAGGTGGCGACATTGGGGCTCAAGGAGTATGCACTTGTGTGGTGGGATCAGTTCCAAAAATAAATAAGGAGGTGTGGTACAAAACTAATTGATACTTGGGAGGATATGAAGATTGTGATGAAGATGAGATATGCCACGAATTCCTACCAAATGGACCTCCACAACAAATTGCAAAGCAAGCCTAAGGTCATCCAAGAGAAGGTTGAACCAACCAATTTCTCTAGGGAGCTGAAAATGGCATTAAAATATAATACTATAAGGAGAGAAAGAAAACATGAGAGGAGTGAAAAGCTCGAGCGAACTAAGGAAGGCATGAGTGAAACAGTTTTGAGAAAGGAAGAATTGAGTGAAAAGCAAAGAGAGAGTAAAGAAACCACTTTGAGTGTAAACATATTGAGTGCAAATACTTTGAGAGAAAATAAAAAATAAGAAACTTTGTTCGAGTGTATACACATTGAGTGCATACACTATGAGTGAAAATAAACGTAAGGGACTTTGCTTGGAATTTAACTTTCCTAATGAACCTCTTATACATAGTGGTGTTTGTTTGAATGTGCAGGAAATTTCTGAGGATGCCCCTCAAATTGTGCCACCCATGGAGGAGTATGAAACCATGGAACCCATTCATAATCCACCTAGACATTATTAGTTGTGTCTTCAAAGCGTAATGCAAGAAGACAATAACATGGAGTTGATAACATGTAATGAAATTTTAAACCAAGTTCATTGTAAAAATACTGAATATGTATGCTTAGAAAATAGATTAGGAACTAATTTGCTTTTGCATAATAGTGATAAAAAACCTCATCAATGACATTATCCTAAGTCTACAGAAAATGAGTGCTTGAAATGGAATGATTCAAATGAAAACAATAAACATGCCTCAACCTTGTTAATGCAATCTAGTGTAGATTGTTTAGATAGGAATTTTCATTATTTTGTAGTTAGTATAACTCCATTTGTAATTTCTAGCTTAAAACCAAAGGAGAATGTAGTCTTGAGTCATGAATTGCATCCATTTAGGATAAATATTTTGCATAACATAGCTACCTATCATGCATCATACTAAGAACCTTTGACAAGAACCGATAATCCTCGGCAGCGACGCCAAATTTGATCGAGGCCGTACTAGATACAAATAATATAACAATTAAAAACTACAGTACTAGGAAGTGACTCATATGTCGTTTCCCAATGATTATTTTTCAAGCAAAGCTTCAAACACCTTATACTCACACACAAACAAGGGGTTTTTTGTTGTTAGATAGTATGAACATAAAACAAATTCAGAAACAGTAGTTAAGTAATGTAATAAAACGACTAAATCTCTTTGGTTCGTTGTTCACAATTCAATCCTCGATTTCAAAAGATTATATTTAGATTCCAACCATTAACTTCCGAATTTGTTGAGAATCAATTAACTAAGCAATAATCAATTCAAAGTTCCAAACCCTAAGCCTCTAACTAAGCGAAATCAGCATAAGCATGAAACGATTAACAAATTCACATGAACTAAGTATTCATGCACTAGAGAGTAAATCAACTAAGCGAATATAAACTCATAAACCGGTTTCTAAGCAATGGAATTAAGCAAACCATATTCAGAAATAAGATAGAAGAAATCAACAATAAAGAAACCGAAAATGCATTAATAACAAAATCTCAAGAGCTGTGATACATTACCAAAGGAATTTAGTCTACAAGTTTATCCTTCCATTGAGTGGAAGAAACAAACCGAGAATGAAGAAGATGAATGAAAACCGAAAATGCTTATAAAACCCTAGTAGAGCAAAAGAGAGGAAAACAAAATTCTAAAAATGAGTGAATGTAAACTGTGAGAGTGGAATTTGTTTCTCTTTTTGTTGCTTTTGTTTTGATTTTTCGCTTTTTATGAACACTTATGCACGCAATTGTATAAACCATTAAGATAAAACCAAGAATCTACAAAATTTGAAGAACAATGCACCCTTTCTAACTTAATACTCATTCCCAAAACAATTTCAAAGCTCCAAAATTCCCTAATGTAAGGACAATCATGATTTTTCACTTATAAGCTTGTAATGAGCTAATTAACAAGGAAATAGGTAAATAAGCTCAAAGGGGCTATCAAAGGATAAATCCATTAAAGGTAGGCTTATATGGCTAAGTGACTTATTCAAAAGAAATGCCTAAATCACTTCAATATGTGCATGTGAATATCAAGTATCAACAAGAAACAAGTCAAGTTCTAGAGTGCAATCACATATGAAAAAAATATTAGATGGCATACAGATACCCATCCATAATTAAGGCTCAAATTCTCACAAGGGATAAGTCTATCACAATTTTTTCAACCTTTCAATTCTCAAAAGCAACTTGACTCATAGAAATGCATGGATTCGCACCATAAGATATCATGACTTAAGTGAAATAAAGTATGAGAGAAAATGCTCAAACCTAAGCAAAACCTAAAAATCAAAGAAAATCACACATCAACAAAAACCTACAACCTACAATAGTCTCCCCCATACTTAAACTACACATTATCCCAATGTAGCATAATCAGAAAATTCAGACATACATATCAATCCATGGAATTGGACAAGTGCAATAAAAAGTAGATAAAAGAAAGAAAAACTCCCTGATTCATGGAGGAAGGAAAGTAGGTTCAATCAATGAGTCCTCCTCCACAATTTCATCCACTAAGGAAGGATTTGTGAGGAAAGGCTTGAGGTGATTCCCATTAACCTTGTAGCTCTTATTTGTGGATTCACTTTTGATTTCTACAGCACCATAAGGAAACACATTAGTAACAGCAAAACGACCAATCCACCTAGAACGAAACTTACCGCTCATGAGTCCAAGCCTAGAGTTATACAATAATACTTTTTGGCCAACCAAAAATTCCTTTCTAGAAATCAAGTTATCATGGAATCTTTTGGTCTTCTCTTTGTAGAACTTAGATTTCTCATACGCTTCTAAGCGAATCTCATCGAGTTCACTAAGTTGGAGCTTTTTTTCTTCACTAGCTTGATCAAGAGCCAAGTTACAAGTTTTCACAACCCAGTATGCCCGATGCTCTATCTCTACAGGAAGATACATTCTTTACCAAAGACAACCTGATAAGGGGACATCCCTGTGGGTGCCTTGTAAGCAGTCCTATGTGCCCAAAGAGCATCCTCAAGCCTGTTGCTCCAATCTTTTCTGTTAGGTTGGACCATCTTCTCCAAAATCCTCTTTATTTCTCTATTTGAAATCTAATCTTACCCATTACATTGAGGTGATAAGGTGTGGAGACTCTATCAACAACCCCATATTTCTTTAGCATAGCTTGCATGGATCTATTGCATAAGTGGGTGCATTGGTCACTAACAATGGCTCTGGGTATGCCAAACCCGTAAAAAATGTGAGACCTAACATATCTATAACAATCCGAGTATCATTAGTCCTGGTGGCCTTAGCTTCCATCCCTTTAGAAACATAATCAACAGAAAGCATAATATAGTAAAATCCAAAAGAAACATGAAAGAGACCCACGAAAATAATACCCCAGACATCAAACACCTCACAAAACAACATAGGTTGTTACGGCATCTCATCTCTAAGAAAGGGTACCACATGCTCTCTGACACTGCTCACAAGTGCTACAAATCCTCAATGCATCTTTGAAAATGGTGGGCCAATAAAATCCAGATTCAAGCACCTTTCGTGTTGTCCTTTGGGTACCAAGATGGCCACCCACCACTGAAGAATGGCAAAACTATAGGATTGATTCAATCTCATGATCTGGAATGCATCTTCTAATTACCAGGCCAGTACAAAATCTCCACAAATAGGGATCATCCTAGACATAATATTTAGCATCGCTTTTAAATTTATCATTCTTAGCTCTAGATACAAGTGGAGGAAAAATAGATGCAACCAAATAATTAACAATATTAGGAAACCAATGGGTGGGGAAGAAACATAAATATTCAAAAGTTGTTCATCAAAAAAGTCATCTCTGATAGGCATCATATCAACAGCTCCCTCAATCCTGCTCAAGTGGTCAGCCAGCAAATTTTGTGCTCCACTCCTATCACGGATCTCCAAATCAAACTCTTAGAGCAAGAGCATCCATCTAATCAACCTTGGTTTAGAATCAGCATTCTTCAATAGAAACTTCAAAGTTGCATGGTCAGTGAAAACAACAATTCTAGAACCAAGCAAATAAGACCTAAACTTATCCAGAGCAAATACAATAGCTAAAAGCTTTTTCTCAGTTGTGGTGTAATTTGCTTGTGCAGCATCTGAAGTCCTAGAAGCATGATAAATTACCTTAGGTAGTTTGTCCACTTTTTGAGTAAGGACAACCCCCAATGCATAATTAGAAGCATCACACATCAGCTCAAAAGGGATTGTCCAATCAGGTGCCTGGATAATAGAAGTGGTGGTCAAGGCTGTCTTGAGGCAATCAAATGCCTCCATACATCTCTCATCAAAATCAAAGACTACCTCCTTTTGCAATAGGTTGGCTAGTGGAAGAGCCTTCTTGCTGAAATCTTTAATGAATATGTGATAGAAACCTGCATAACCAAGAAAAGAATGAACCTCTCGCACGCAAGAGGGGTAAGGCAATTTTGAAATAACATCTATCTTGGCATGGTCTATCCCGATTCCCCTATTTGAGATCACATGCCCCAAAACTATGTCTTGCTCTACCATGAAATAACAATTTTCGTAATTTAGAGCAATGTTAGTTTCAATGCATTTATTCAAGACTGTATCCAGACTATCCAAACATGCATCAAATGCGGATCCATAAATAGTGAAATTATCCATAAACACCTATATGTAACTCTCTAAAAATTCCCTGAAAATGCTCATCGTACACCATGGAATGTACCAGGTGCATTGCATAGGCCAAAAGGCATCCTCCTATAAGCAAAAGTGCCAAAAGATATGGTCTTCTCCTTATCCTCAGGAGCAATATGAATATGGAAATACCCAGAAAAACCATCAAGAAGACAATAATGAGATTTACTTGCTAAGCACTCAAGCATCTGATCAATAAATGGCAAAGGAAAGTGATCATTTCTTGTTGCATGGTTGAGCCTCCTATAGTCAATGCAGACTCTCCAACTATTCTGCACTCTCGTAGGAATCACCTAATCTCTTTCATTTCTCACCACTATAATTCTTGTCTTCTTTGGAACCACCTGAACTAGGCTCACCCAATGACTATCATAAATGGGATATATGATCTCAGTTTGGAGAAGCTTTGTGACCTTTTTCTTCAAAACCTCAAGGATGACTGGATTGAGTCTCCTTTGTGGTTGCCTCACTGTTTTAGCTCCATCTTCCAAGAGTATTCTGTGCATGCGCATTGATGGGCTAGTATCAAGAATATAAACTAAGGCTCCAACCAATTGCTCTCTTATGCTTCTTCATCACTTGCAACAACTTTTCCTCTTGATCAACATCAAGGGATGTGCAAATAATAACATGGAGCTTCTCATCATCCTCTAAGTAAGCATACTTGAGGTTTTAGGCAACGGTTTAAGCTCCAACGCAAGTGCATGTAAAATAGATGGAACCAAAGTAGCAGGCATAGATTCAGCAGCCTACACCTAAACAAGTAAATCAGATTGATGTATGATGTCTACAACAATTGGGTCAATGCAATCTGATTCTACAACATTTGGATCAACAGAAATATGTAGAAACTCATCAATACAAGAATTACACATTTCAGAATCAATGCATCTATGACAAGTGTATGAGTCTATCAATGACATAGAATCAAAATTATTAAGGAAATCAAAGATATGCTTATTAGTTAACTCATCAAGTAAATCAATGTGAAACACAGAATGGTCCTCAGATGGATGCTTCATAGCATCAAAATATTAAATCAGACCACAATATCACCAAACTCCATAGACAATGTTCCAGCATGGACATCTATCTTGGTTCGGCCTGTTTTAAAAAATGGCTTCCCCAAAATGATAGGAATTGTGTTACAGGAGGATCTCTCTTCCATATTGAGAATATAAAAATCAGCCGTAAAAATAAGTTCACCAACCCGAACCAAGACATCCTCTATCAAACAAGCAGGATAGGTAGTACTCATGTTTGCTAATTGAATCACTACCCTAGTGGGTTGCATAGGTCCAAGTGAAAGAGACATGAAAATAGACATATGCATAACATTAATCGAAGCACCTAGATCTAGCATGACAGTCTCAAATTTGCTTTTACCTATTATGCAAGGTACAGAAAATATACCCTGATCCTTACATTCTTTTAGGAATGTGAGTAACAAGTTTACCTATTAGTGAGGAAACATTTCTGCTCAAGCTGATCCTCTCATTACCTTTGAGCCTCCTCTTGTGAGCGCACAACTCCTTTAGAAATTTTGCATATCTTGGAATTTGTTTGATTGCATCAAGTAAAGATATATTCACCTCTACCTTTCTAAATGTGTCCAAGATCTCTTTGTCTACCTCTTCCATCTTCTTACTTAGAATGACTCTTGGAGGAAATGGAAGAGGAATGGAAGATGGTTGTGCAACACTTGTAAACCAGGTTGCTTCATTTTTGATGCAGCTAGATCCACTTCAATCTGTTTGCTTGACCTTAGAGTGATGACACTAACATTCTTCGGGTTGACCACAGTCTGGGAAGAAAACTTATCAGAATTATGAGAGTGCAATGTGTTTAATGAAGTAGCCATTTTTCCCATCTGGGTGGTCAAATTCTGAATGCAATACTCTTGTCTCTGAATGGAAGCTATGGTCTCTTGCTGGAATTGCAAATTCTGCAATGTCATTTGTCTGACCAATTCTTCTAATGAACGTTCACTAGGTGCAGGAGCATGATTACAATTCACTTGTTGTTGTCTCTATTGTTGGATTGCAGGAGGCACATATGGTCTATTTTGTGCAACATTATTGTTCTGAAATGGTGGTCCTGGATGAGGTAGTGAAGGAGCAGACCATCTAAGATTTAGATGATTCCTCCAACCAGGGTTGTATATGCTTTATGAAGGATCATAATTCTGTTATTGCTATTTTGGTCTGTTGTTGTAAATATTTGCAGCATAGGCCTCAAGATGGTCACCAGTTTTGGGCTCTAAAAGAGGACAAATATCAACATAATGGTCAGTTGCGGTGCAAATGCCACAAACTCGTGCTGCAAGTGGATGTTTCTGCTGATTCATGGAAAGTTGAGTGACCAAGGTAGCAAGGGAGTCAAAAAATTTCTCAATTTTATCTTGTCTCACTAAATATGTCCCAATAGCATGAACACCTCTGACCACTATAGCATCACTACTCTTTGCACTCAACTGTTGAGAGTTGGAAGACTTGTTCTCAATCAAACCTCTAACCTCAGAAGGGGTCATATCTCCAAGTGCACCACCACTAGCAACATCAATGATATTCCTTGCCATGTTGTTCAGACCCTCATAGAAATATTGCATGAGGAGTTGTTCAGAGATCTGATGATGGGGGTAGTGTGCAGATAGTCTCTTGAATCTCTTCCAATATTCATATAAACCTTCTGCATGTTGTTGCTTATTCTAGAAACATATTTTCTAATTGCAGTGGTCCTGGAGGCAGGAAAGAATTTTTCAAGGAAGATTCTCTTCAGGTCATCCCAACTAGTAATAGAACTAGGGGCCAAGTAATACAACCAATCTTTTGCAGCGCTCTCTTGGACGTCGTGAGGCTTCACGGTGGAACATACAATATGGAACTCCTTAAGATACTTATGAGGACATTCACCTGTAAGTACATGAAACTTAGGCAACAAATGGATTAGTCTAGTTTTGCGCACATATGGCACATGGAATTGGAGGTGGTTCAACCATATTTTCAGAGTATACAACAGAAGGCGCAGATACAACAAAATGTATACATACAATAGAATCAGTATCACTATCAGATAGATTAACACTAAGATAAAAATACTCACTATCTAAATTTAAATTCCTAACTTGTCTAACCAACCTATGAAATGTTCTATCAATTTTAGGATTTATTGGATGCAAAGAATCAGGATTTCCCCTAGTTATACACTAAATGCAACAGTAAAACCACATAGGGCAGTAAGGGAAATACATGTCAAAATTCAGTGATCAACCAAAACTTTGCATCACTAAATTCCTAATATCATATGAAGCATCCACAAAATGTTTCAGGACAAAACTCAAAGTCTAACTAATTTAATTAAATACAACAAAATCAAAACAATTGGAAAATAAAACTTGTAAAATAAAATATCAATAGTAAATAGACTCTTTTTTAAATAGTAGAGAATGAACTCTTGAGTTTTTCTACCTCAAATGCATATATAATATGTCCAATTCTGATTAACGGTTCCAAAGTTATGCCAAAAATAGAAAATCAACAACAAAACTAGTCACTACTTATTTGTATCTCACAACCAGCAGCAAGGTGATTGACTATGGTGCATTCAACATTTAATATGTGATGAAATAAGTATAGAAACAAAGTTTCATATAAAAATTCCAACAACAACTATATTAACCAACTTAAACCTGAATCAATGAACATGCAAATAGCTAAACAAGTCAGCAAACAACAAGCAGTGAATAGAACATACAGTTTTTTGAAACCCAAATAGAATGGTTATTCTAAGACACATACTAAAATATATTAAGAACCTTTAACAAGAATCGATAATCCATGACAGCGGCGCCAAATTTGATCAAGGTCGTACCCTATATAAATAATATAACAATTAAAAACTGCGGTACTAGGAAGTGACTCCTAGGTTGTTTCCCAAGGATTATCTTTCAAACAAAGCTTCAAACACATTATACTCACACACACACAAGGGATTTTGTTGTTGTTGAATAGTATGAACATAAATCAAATTCAGAAACATTAGTTAAGCAATGTAATAAAACAGCTAAATCCCTTTGGTTCGTTGTTCACAACTCAATCATTGGTTTCAAAAGATTATTTTCAGATTCCAACCATTAACTTCCGAATTTATTGAGAATCAATTAACTAAGCGATAATCAATTCAAAGTTCCAAAACCTACGCCTCTAATTAAGCGAAATCAACATAAGCATGAAACGATAAACAAATTCACACGAACTAAACATTCATGCACTAGAGAGTAAATAAACTAAGCCAAGATAAACTCATAAACCAGTTTCTAAGCAATGGAATTAAGCAAATCATATCTAGAAATAAGATAGAAGAAATCGACAATAAAGAAACCGAAAATGCATTAATAACAAAACCTCAAGAGTTGTGATACATTATCAAAGGAATTTAGTCCACAAGTTTAGCCTTCCATTGAGGGGAAGAAACAAAACGAAAATGAAGAAGAGGAATGAAAACCGAAAATGCTTAGCAAATCCTAGCAGAGCAAAAGAGGGGAAACAAAATTCTAAAAATGAGTGAATGTAAAGTGTGAGAGGAACAATATTCTGAATATTATATCCTATTACCGAAGTTATTCCTTGAATGGTAATAGGCACAAGAACTTGTTCACCATTAGTGACAAGTTCTTCCTCAAAGACAACATTCATTATGTTTTCTTCCTTCCCAAAATCAACTTACTCAAGAAATTTTGCATTTCCAGTCTCAAAAAAATGTCTTGAAGTTTGATCATAAAATTTATAGCCCTGAGAGCGTTCAACATAGCCAACAAAATAGCAACTAACTATTCTTGAGTCCAGTTTTCTTTCATGTCGCCTATAAGGCTACGCCTTAGTTGGACAACCCCAAATGTGTAAGTGTTTTAAGCTTGGACTTTTGTTAGTCCAAAGCTCATATGAGGTTTTGTTAACTGCTTTACTTGGCACCCTATTAAGGATGTAAACTATGGTCTTTAAAGTTTTATCCCAAAAAGACTCTAGTAAGGAATAATGACTAACCATACTTCTCACCATATCCCCAAGAGTTCAATTTCATCACTCAACAACACCCTTCATGATAGGTTTGTTTGGCATAGTGTATTGCAAAACAATTCCACATTCTCTGAGGAAAAACACAAATAGCTCTTTCACAACATCTTTATTGTTCTTTCTTTTCTTATTCTGAGAGGTCATAGTCAAATGAGAACTTTCAGTCTTATCTCTCTGCATCTCTCTTTCTCTTGTACACACTTAGATATAAACTCATTGTGAGATCATTTGTCCTTCTAGGTGTTATAGCTCACTCTGAATGACCCGAAGTATGCAGGAAGCGAGATCAAAATCAAGTGCACGAGGAAGTTATCATCAAGCTCTAACTTAAGTGACTTGAGTTTTGATGCGAGATTAGACATCTTCATAATGTACTCCCTTATAATCCCTTTTCCTTTATACTTCATGGAGATGAGTTTAGCCAAAAAGCTACTCGTATCTGCTTTTTCATTTTTAGCAAAGTATGGTTCTATTTCTTCAAGAAACTTCATTGCAATCTGACCCTCAGAAATATAGCCCTGAAACGCTTCTAGAATATAGTGTTTCATGATCATTAGACACATTCGGTTAGAGTGTTCCAATTTTTCAATTTTAACCTCATCGAGGATTTCCAGAGTAGAAATAGATTTCTCCACCAAAAGTATTAGATCTAAATCGATACAACCGAGAATAATTTCTACGACTTCCTTATAGACCTTAAATTTTGTCACATTCAGCAATGGGATGTTCTTAATTTGCGCAGAAATAATTACAACACTAGTAAAAGAACAAACAAATTACAATCATTCTTGAAATTAAACTCACATTCAACTTTAATACTTAAATTCAAATGATAATGGGGCACACCATGAGTTACCTAACACAACATTAATATTCAGTCTTTGGACAAAAATATTCACTTGTAAGTGGTACACTTCATGTAATAATCAAACATTGATAATCAGTTCTATCAAACAATAAGTCTTTCTTTGGCCCGACTTATTACTCATATAGAAAGCCATATGATTAACACATATTTTTTGCTACAAGTATGTTTATAATTTGGGCCAAATATTAATCTTCCTTTGGGTCGATCATTATTCGCATAAAATACAAACATACAATTAGCATGATATTTCATATCAATCACTAATGATACTCTTGTTTGTAATGGTCAAACATTGATCATAATGCATGTCAAATAATAAACTCTTCTTTAAACTGATTTATCATTCAAATATGCAACTTTATAATAATCAAATGTTTACCATCACATGTGGGTATATAATCCAGCCAAATAATAATCTTCCTTTGGGCCGATTAGTACTCGCATGGATACATATATACAAACATATGATACTTATTATGAACAATTCACAAAAAAGATGTCACTTTGGCGACTTCTTATTTAATAAGTTCACTTAAAATGTCAAACACTTTTATTTTCTAGAAGAAAAACCATTTAGTTGAGTTTGATTCAACATAACCTTAATCCAAAACATATATTATTTATATCCACATATAAATACATATATCATTTATAGCATATTGGTAGCATTGCATCATTCTCTTCATAAGGACTGCATTTCGAATTCCACTAATGGTCCTTTTGAATTTTCCATAAAAAATATTACCATTTTATACATGATTAAACATGACAGAACAAACTACTCAAATAGAAACAATGCTCCAACAATAGCAATCACTTAATGCAATCAACCACTAACCAATGCAACAATCCATAAGTGTTGCAATCATTTAAACAAACAAGTCAGGTAATATATATAAACAAGACATGTTCACATAATAGACTTATCATTAGATACCCAACACAACATCAATTTCTAGTCTTTGGATATAGAAATTAATTTGTAAGTGGTACTCTCAACGTAATGATCAAATATTAACAATTAGTTTTGTCAAACAATAGCCTTTCTTTGGACCGACTATTATTCACATGGGTAAAAAACTTTATAATCGTTACTTATTTATCATCACATATATATTTTTACTTGGAAAATTGAGTCTTCTTTTGGGTCGAACACAATTCTCATAAATAATATCATACCCATCTATATAATCTTAATCAATTTCCATAATAGATGTTACTTTGGAAACATATTGCATCAATTAATTCAAAAATAATTACCAGACAAAGGGAAAACAATATGGGTCAATTATAAAAAATTATGATCTTGGAATTAAAACCTTCAGATTTGATATATTTTATAATTAACAAATCTAATCTAATAATATAATTTCAAATCAAAAAAGATATATTACATATATCAGCACATAAAAATGGATGCAAACTTAATCAAATACAAAGTATATCTAGAATGAAAAGCATAAAAAGATATATGGAAATCATTATCAAAAACTCCAAATTGAATATGATCATGCATATCTTAAAACATATATGTAACAGTATATATATATATACACTTTTACACACTAACATAATAAAGTATATATAATTTTAAGCATTAATCGTAACCATTATATATATTAACTTTAATTAGTAATTCTAGAAATGACAGCAACCTCAAGTTGGAAACCATTACATATGTATATAAGTATATTTTAATTCTCAATATATACAAGGTCATGTATTTCAGATTGTATATGTATAAAATAAGAACACATCTTAACACATATATACCTTATATATATACTTTAACAAATTGCAAAATTGAAAGTGACAAAAGTCAATGTCCAACGGTAAGGCATTAGTGCACATATAATATACATATTGCATAATAGAGTCATAAAAGTTAATGCAATGTTCATGCACAGATCTGAATATATACTCAAACACATGTTGTGAAGATTCATAATACAAATTACTCATAATTCAAATAAGCGAAAGCGGATAAAAGTTATCATCAATATTCCTAAATACCGAATTTTAATAACCAATAACTGAAGCATAAAAATCCCCAAATTTAAAAAATTAGGGTTCACAAAAAATTGGGGAAAACATCTTTAATGGAGAACCATAAAATTCAGAACATAAAACTCTGATACCACTTGTTAGATATTTCCTAATGATTGGTGAAATACCAATCCTAGGATCTTGAATATCATGATTCTCACATAATATAAAACAATGATACAAAGTCATACCTGCCCATGTTCTCTAATCTACTCCTTTGATATATCTTTTGAGAGAGTTTTGGTATGATGGTCTTCCTCAACCAAATCATTAATTCATTTTGGGACCTTCATTTTCTCTCTGATATGGAGAGATGAAAACTATTTGTGATTTGGTGTATTCGGGACCATAACCGTTCCTTATGCGTTAACTTATAGGGTTCCATTATCCCCTATAGGTCAATTGTTTGGGTATCCACTCATTAAGCCTATTTTCTCATCAGTTTCAGAAGTCTTATGGTTTGTCAGTAATTAGATCACTTCTTTTATAACCCAAAATAAATAGTCAATTTAATTGTATTAAATATATTATGTCCACCTTAATTAGAAATTATAAATTTCTAACAAATACTACAAAGAATATATTCTCAATTAGATCGATCACCAAAGACAAACCATGCAGTCGTGTCAATATAATGATCGCACTATACCTTTCTATCACTGAAAACAAACCCCTGATGATGTCATAAATACAATTTTGGGAGGACTTGTTGTAGACCGATCTTCTAAGTCCATCCAAAAAAGATACACTCATGGGATTATGAAAATCAGACATGGATTAAGCCACTAAGGGTTAGTTTGGGAGTCGAATTTTGGAGGCGAATGAAGGGAAAGGGAAGGCTTGAGAGCCATGAAATAATACACTTGTGAGATGACTTCCAAGCCTTCCTTTTCCATTCCCTCCCCTCCAAAATTCAACTCCCAAACTAACCCTAAGGCAACCACAAGGTGAAACATAAAGACAAGTGTCCAATATTACTTTTGATGACAGGGAATTTTCAAATATTATCTGAGGGCATGATGACCCCTTGATCATCATACAGATAAATAACAAAATTGTGAAACAAATCCTTATTGGTCATGGAAGCTTAACCGATGTCATGTTCCAAAATTTGTTCGACAAGCTTAGGTTTAGCTGTAACGGTTGTGGTTATTTTAATTATGGTCATTGTGCCAATTGCAACACAGATTACGGTCATTGTAGTGTGAATTATTTTGTGATTAAAAAATATTTTTTTATTCGATGCGGCCTAATGTGGTTAGATGCGATCCAAGTACGGTGCGATGCAGTTGCGGCCGCATCTTTGTGATTGGAAGCCACGCTGCAATTGTGGTGTGATACGGTTACGATGGTCACCATAACTGCAATATTACAACTGCATCAGGTGATATGGTCCGCAATTTAAATCAGTATATGGTATGCATGGTAAAAGGAGACCAAGATATGGTGATAAAATTTTGTTTTAACTACTTAAAGTTAGCCAAAGGACCCTCCTACTGCGTACAACAATAAATAAGATGAGCATCTCACGCACAATGTTAAATCTATACCATGTCTATAGCCAATAATATTTGACACTCACCCTTCTTCTAGCACCATATATGTATACATATATATATATATACATATACATATATATATATATATTTATATATAGATAAAAGCAATATTAGCATAGGTGAATACCTCTTGAGTCACTAGGGAGATTATCATCATCGCTATCCTCATCCATTGCCAAGACGAGCTTCTGAGCTCGATTAGGAATTTGTACATGCACAATGACCTTAGCAACTAGTTTCCTTGCCTTTGTAGATCTTTGATCCCTCTTATTGGATCTCCCTCATTGTCCATCAGGAGCATATACTCCCTTCTTTATTTGATGCTTCTTTTCCTCCATATCCAATTTGGCTAGGGTGGCAATACTTATCCCCTTTCTTCTATAAGGATTTGAGCCTTGTCTTCCGTGGACATGCTCTCTAGAAGATTGTATATACATTGAGACTTCATCACCTTAGATAGAAGGTCAGTGAAGGTTATAGTAGTTGAATTTACTACGCTAATTGATATTTAATAACGCTCGTTCAACAGCGCGCTTTGTTGAACACTATTAAATGTAAGGCAGAAGAGAATTAACAACGCTTATTAAAGAAAGCATTGTTAAAGGTGTTATCTTTAACCGCGCTTATTGAAGCAATCGCCGTTAAAGGTGTTATCTTTTAACATTGCTTAGTGAAGAAAGCACTTCTTCATATCTTTAATAGCACTTTTTCAATAAGCTCTGTTAAATGCTTGTTTAGTGAGCGAAAATCTTTTAATATCACTCAATTTATTATTTCTCTTACTTTTCTTCTTCTTCATAAGTTACATTTTTTTCTTTTTTTTAGTTTCTTTCTTCAAATAAGTTATCGATTTTTTGTTTTTCTCTTCAAACATAAGGTAAATCGTTATTTTATTTTATCTCATTTATTTTTTCTCTTCACTAATTGTGTGATCTTTACTTGTGGTGAAGTTATGCAGTTATGGTGAAGTTATCGTTTTTTGGTTTGTCTCTTCAAACATAAGGTAAATCGTTATCTTATTTTAGCTCATTTATTTCTCTCTTCACTAATAGTGTGATCTTTATTTGTTGTGAAGTTATGCAGCTATGATGTTGTTTATGTTATTTTATCTGTTAATGTTGAATGTAGTTGAAGTCATTGATGATTTAAAAAATCTATTGCAAATGTGGTGGAGTTGAACATGTCTATCATGTGTTTGATAGAATGTCTAAGAGAGATATTGTTATTTAGAAAATAGACATTTTACTGTGATTGTTTTAGTGAGCGCTGTTAAATATCTACTTTCTACGGCACTACAAAAAATGATGTTGAATATAACCTTATGTACTGCACTACATCTAACGGCGTGCTTGGTTCAGTGAGCGCTGTTAAATGTTATTTTGTGATTCTCTCTATAAAGCATTGATTCTCTGAATATGGCAACGAGAATGTGCAAGAGGAGGTTCAACTTGGTCTCTTTCATAGTCAATATCTATGTATGAGACATACACGATTGGACATGGTTCGGTTTTATACACATGTAAGAGATATAAGGGTCTATTCGGTCAACCTTCTGTTTATGGAACAATATCTTTCCATCTCTTCACAGCGTCCATCATAGATGATAGATGAGTCTATGAAGGAGAATTGAGTTTTGGGCAGTTTTACTTGTGGGTATGAAATGCAAGTTGTTTTTTGGTGGTGATGGTTTTTGGTTTTCTATAGGGCGACGTCATTGATTTAAATTGCGAACCACAATACCCGATGCAACCGTAATATGGTAGTGTGACTCCGAATCATAATGATGTGGTCACATCGGGCTGTAACGCACCGCATCGGGCCGTATTTGGACTACATCAAGCCGCATCAAATTCAAAAATATTTTTTTAATCACAAAATAATTTACAGCTCAACGGCACAATCCGCATTACAACGATTGCAGTGACTATAATTGTAGTAACCGCAACTATTACCATAATTACCACAACGTCCACAATTAAAAACATTGGGGGATGGTGAGAAGGCTGTGGCTTTTGTGGGTTGTAATGGAGTAGCTTTAGCATCATCATCTAGGCTATCTACAAGACTCTCCATAAGTATCTCAATATAGGCACATTATCATAAGCGATTAATGAAAGTAGAAAATAGCATATGAGATTGAGATTGACCTCTCAAACTTCTATTTTCTTACTCCAGGGTTCTTCTAGAACTCGTTTATCAAGTTTGGATAAACAAATATTTATTCTTAAAAAAGGTCATCCTAGCCAACTCTGGTGATGTAAGGCATCACATCAACTTTGTGATTCTTCAACATCGACAAATTGATATGATATTCTACCTCTATTTTCAACTCCTTTGGTCACCTTCTGAGGTCTGTTAAACATAGCACCCCAATATTAATCTACTAGCATCTTCCTTGGTATCATAGATTCCTTACTGGCCAAATTTGTAACCTTCTTCTCACCATAACAATTAGCATTTGACAAGTGCTTGCATTCTATTTTCTTGCAATAAAATTCCCCCTCTGAAAACCACTGATTTCAAGTTTTTTTTTTGTTGATCCTGCTATTTTATCCCTACCATGTTGACAATTGATTTCTCTTGGTTGGCATACACACCAAAGTCCTTTGAAAAAGTTCTATTATTGTCATTTGATTTTTACTGGTTGTCATACAGATTTAGGTATCCCTTTACAAAAGATCATAAGTCGTTTGCAAAAGCTACATTTGTGAATTCTAGACTTTTTGCTCAGAGTGAAATTAGAGAGGAAGTTTGTGTACATGTACTCTCCCTAAACTCCACCAAGCGTGTGCCTCGTGCAGTGAGCCGTTTCTTTTTTTACCTTCACTTTCCTCGTTAGAATATTCATGACTAGGACAAAAAGCAGAGGTGATATTAGATCACCCTGCCTTAGATCTCTCCACTCAAAGACGGAGAATGTTACAATTAGTACACAAGTCATGGTCCTTGATATACATTAAGTTACAAGAAAAGAACCAAAAACTCAAATATATTTATGCATTATTTTAGTAAAGCGTATTGGCACATGTAACTTCTTCAATTAGTTCTTATAAAAAAAAGGCTCAATAGCACACTGGTTAGTCCTTTAAAGTAGTTAAAATCATTTAGGATCTTACTGAAACCAGAAAACATAATAAATGGGTTATATAAGAAAAACAGTAATAGATAAAGGAAAAGATGTAAAACCATTCTCTATAAAGAAGCTCATAAGGCACAAATCTGGATAAGTTTTTATTCACATTCTAATCATTATTATATGTGAGAATCAAATTCCTTCAAAATATAGATTAATTTTCTGAATTCATGAACCTTAAAAAAACTACAATTTACATGCAAAATATTTGGGGTAAACACCTACTATACAATAGTAAAGTATACTTCCCAAAATTCACTCTCTTTATCTCCATTCCCCTCTTATTTTAGAGCTTAGAAAACTTGCACTATATGTAATAATACCTACATATTGGAATCTATATGGCCCTTCATCTCTTACGCAAGATCTCGATCTTATCAACTATATTCAGAACCACAATCTCAGTTCACCTGGCTATTACCCCAGGGGAATCAATCCCATCATATGAGATATCAAAGCCAGTATATTCACTTTTACATAGTGCATAGACAATGTCCATAATGCTTGGCCTCTTTGATGGTTCCTTATTCAAACAAGCAATGCCAATGTCAAGAACACCCATCAAACTCTCCATTGAGCATGTTTCCCTTAATATTTCCTTATCCAACCATTCCTTAAGTCTTCTACCCTTCTCTTGTTCATCATCGACTTCAAAAGTTTTAAGGGCACTTACCCACAAGAGATTTCCCTTCTCATCAATTGCTTCCTTCCCGGAAACTAGTTCGAGCAACACAACCCCAAAAGAGAACACATCCATCTTTGTTGAGACCACACCATCAGCTAGATATTCAGGAGCAATGTAGCCTTGTGTTCCAACAATGTGCATTGTAATGGCATTCATTCCTGATTTTGCGAGACCGAAGTTCGCGATTTTGGCTCGCATGTTGGAGTCCAAGAGAATGTTGCTGCTCTTTATGTCTTTGTGCACAACTCTTGGCCTTGTGTGTTCATGGATGTATTGGAGACCGTTGGCAATGTCAATAGCTATTCTCAGCCTTGTTTTCCAGTTCAGATTTTCTTTGTGATCCTCATGAAGCCATGAGTATAGAGACCCATTCTCCACATATTCGTAGACTAGATAGCAATTTGTTTCTTCTTCGTCTATGCAAAATCCCTCCAACTTCACCATATTCCCATGGTTCACCTTAACACACAAAAAATCACACATTTTCAGTTCACTACTTTTTTTAAGAAGAAATTACAATCATCTCTTCTTTTGGTTAAGAAATTACAGCAACTTCTCTTCAAATCTATGTTCTAAGAGGTGTAAACATAATGATAATATAAATCTTAAAGGATATACATATATCAGGAATTTCAATAAATATATAATTTCTAAAACAAGAATCATCACTGTTACCACCATGATCCACCACCACCACTACTTTATTAAGTTTAGAGCATTGAAACACAATTCTCTAATTTTGGTAGAAACCCGCGAATTGGTTCTCTCGTACCAATTAGTGGTTGTTTTATCCTTGATTATTTCTCCTATTGTGAAACAAAAATTGATTCAAACCTACATGAAGTAGCACTAGAAAAGACTGTGCAAAGAGCTATAGAAACCTTACTGAATATACCCTCAGCGTATTGGTATTTGACAGGGCACTATGTACACGTACCAAAAAAGAACCACATGTGACTATGTGACTATGGTTTAGAGTTCTTTATATAATTTATGATTATCAACCAATCTCAATTTATGTGATCAAATGGACTAAAGGAAAATTCTGCTCTAAGTAAAAATTTAGTGTTACCTTCTGTAAGATCTTGAGTTCCTCATAGGCATTCCACTTCATCTTCTTGATTGCATAAACTTCTCCATCAATCTCACCTTTGTACACAGACCCCTGAATCAAGCAACTCTCATCAAACCCATCAGTAGCCTCCAACAATTCATCAATTCCAAAAACTCTATACTTGTCTAAGCAATCTGACACATTAGCCATCAAATTCAAGTCCCTTTGTTTATTCCCTTTTCCTTCTTTTCCTCCCATATACATATTCTGCTTCTTCTGCTCTTCCTCATCTCTCACCAGCCACACTCTATCCTTCAACAAAACCTCTCTATAAACCCACAAACCTGTTACCAAAATCAACAAAAAACCAGTAACTCCCAACCCAATTGCCAACCCTCTAACAGTTCCAGTTCTATCATCATTAGAGTTTTCAGAAGTAGGAGTAGTAGTAGGAGGAGGAGAAGGAACTACACTAGGTTGTGATAGTATAGGAAGCTGTGTAACTGGAACAAAGATAGGATCATAAACTTGAAAGTCATTGCCATTAACATCCCTTATAGACTGTTCCTGTGATCCAAACCTTGATGCAATTGAAGATATATTATCAGATGGTTGAACAACATAAGATATCATATAATTATTCACTTGGGTCATGTTGTTTTTCTCAGGACACTTGCAGAATATAGGGAATATAACACTCTCACCAATAGTAAGGTTTGTAGGTACAAGACTTGGGTTAACAACTTCCACAGAAGGAAAAGTAGTAAGATTCTGATAGTTTATAGTAGATACAAGGAAAAAAGTATCATTAAGTTTGATATTATAGGATATATTAGCATAAGATATAGCACCAAAAGTGTTGTTTATAGTGTTACAACCACAAGTTAAGGGAATAAAAAGGGGTTGGTCAGGGACTAAGGAAGATGAAGGAGAAGATATATTACTTGGGTTTGAGATCATGAGACGGCTAACAGAAAAAAGGTCACCTATTGAAGCAAGGTCTAAGAAATCTGGACTTGTGGCTCTGTAGAAAGCATAGGCTTGGCATGGATAATTGGTTTGGTTGGTGTTGCTGCATGTGTAGCCTGTGTTGTTATTTTGGGTTTCAGTTTGAGCATGTGAGTGATGAACTTGGTGGTGAAGAATTGTTATGAGGTAGAAGATGAGAGGGATTGAGATGTGATGAGATTTGGTACTTTGCATTTTTGTTTGTGTTGGTTTTAGCTTTGCTATTGTTTAGTTTGGTTGTCACAATGTTTATAATGGTGAGTTTGAAGGCAGGTAGAAAGATTTATTGGTTTAAATTGTATTCTTGAAACAATGATATTAAAACAAAAATTGAAAAATTATTAAATACTTAGCTTTTTTTAATTGATATAATATGTTTTCATTAATTTGGAGTATGGTTTGAGATAATAAATCTTTATCCTCAAATAAGAACATATGTTCTATCTTATAATTTATGTCATTTCACTTATACCATCAAATAAATTAAAGTAAATAACTCTAACACAAATATTGAGATATTAGATGTACTTCCGTTTGAAGTGCGGATATAAGTTAGAACAAATGGACTTTTGCTTCTAACTTGTGTAAGATTCTAGTTAAGGTTGCTTATGTTTTCTTGTTCAACAATTTTGATTCTTTTATCTCCATTATTAATGGGGTTTTCAACTTAAATTCTAGTCAAGGTGGTTGAATTTTCTAAGTGGAGGATGGGTCCTGTTTTATTATGTATTTATATTCCCAACGACTTCCCCACTCATATATGTGGGAGGATGTAGCTTTCCATAATGTTATTAAAACCTTATAGTTTATATGAATTAAGAGGATAACTAATGTTATTAAATTTGTTAATAGCTAGATATAGTTTTAAGAACAAAAGCAATTAATATCTCTACCCAAAAAAAAACGCAATTAATGTAAAGGTATTTTGTAACAAAAGCAATTGATGTACATAGAACATTGAAAAAGATCCTATCAAAAGAACCAAAACTATAATATAAAAAAGATCTTATAAATAAGACTGAAGGTAATTTTTGGATGAGGAATATTTAAGGCATGAAAATTAGTTCATAACAATTAAAGTAATTGTATCTGTATATGTCCTAATTGAGAAACTCCATTAAGTTAAGGTATTTTGTGCTAGTTGATATTTCTAAATATTTTCTTCTATTTGGACGAGAGGTTAATTCTCTGGGTTTAAGCATAAACTTTTTGATTTTATGAGGTTTAGTTTTGTCCAATCACTGTATCAATTCCTATTGATTGTACAAAATTAAAAAAGATAGGCAAAATCTATACACTTTTT
Organism: Lupinus angustifolius; assembly: GCF_001865875.1. Classification (NCBI taxonomy): domain Eukaryota; kingdom Viridiplantae; phylum Streptophyta; class Magnoliopsida; order Fabales; family Fabaceae; genus Lupinus; species Lupinus angustifolius. The sequence continues at coordinate 13,278,216 of NC_032015.1, read as the reverse complement.
GTTAGAATATCCTATCATCTAAGACATTAATTTTTGGGAGTACAATCCCTCTTAACAATTCTTTATGTCTGGATATATAGATCTACAAATTAAATCTTAAATCTCATATTTAACAAACTCAATTTTTTCCACATTAATCAAATAGATAGATATAAGTTTTTGTTGGTACTATTAATGATATCTTAAACCCTATGGGCAAATAGTTTTTCTGATTATCTCTCCCAATAAATATTACTCACATGAATCAAATAGCTGACATTTTAATTCTTTTCAGAATCTAGCATGACATTATACTATTAGATCAACATCTTGATTAAATATATATATTTAAATGTTCTAAAATGTATAAGTAATAACGTGACTATATTGTTTATGTGTATCATATTAATACTAGATTACTGTATTCGTCAGATGTAGTGTGTGATTGTCATAAAATAAATAAGGGAAAAGACCATATTCCGTGACATACACTTTTCATACGGGGTTAATACGGTTGGTCCAAAGCAAATGATAAAAGAGAAAAAATAATATTTATTGATAATATAATAGTTTTTTATATTGTTACTCAAACAAAAATTATTCATATTTAATTTTTTATTGATTCTTAAATATAATTAATATAAATCAATGATGAATAATGTATTAATTATGCATATATTTTTATATTTACAGTATATAAATATTACATTCGTAATAAAATAAAAAAATTAGTTGACTTTGGGTAATTACTTGTATGAGGTAACACATGATGTTATAGTCCAGCATTGATTAAAAATAGAGGCATTATAATAATTAAGGAATAAAGCTCTCGTACTAACACTACATGTCAAATTCAATTAAAGGGTTACTTAGAACAATTAATTATAGAATGGGATGAAGGTGTATAAAATATGTAACAAGAAAGCAGTGAAAATTGTAAGCTACATAGCCACCTTGACTACGTCAAACTGGTAGAAAAATCATAGTGACTATGATATGAGTGTCACAATTCAATGCATAATTATATGCCTTTGAAATATGAGCATTCATTTTGTAAGAAAATTCAGTCATGTGGCAGGACTGACTTAAAGAAATTTTTATTTAGATTGATATTACGAGTTGCAGATTATCTCAAATACTCAGAAAGGAGTACCTCAAGAATAAATGAAGAAACAATATGATATGATACTTTTATTCACTATATAAAGATAAGATAACATTTTTATATTACAAGTAAAAGCAAAACAACAACTTTTTTCTAAAACGGGGGAGATGATTATTTTCTCATATGATATCATCATTTATTATACTCATCTTGATCAGGGACCAACTACAGATCTAGAAGCATTAGAACCCCTAAGGAGAAATCCTAAATCTTATGACTAATGTTATATCTTAGTCAAAGAATTCCAATGTTGTTATGTGATTTAACTTGATTGGTCATATAGTTAATGCGAATATAAGTTTTCTACTTTTGAACAAAGGAAAGTTAATTTGATAGTAAAATTGATACCAATTCTAAACGATTCAAAATAGAACAAAGTTTTGATCACTTTACAATTTTGTATGGATCTGTTATTCTGTTGTGAATAAGATACAAAGTGTGTTTGTAATAAAAAAAGTATTTTCTTTGTACATATGCTACTCTTGTATAAAGTATAGACCCATCTTAAAGAGGCTCTTATGAATACATCTCACTACATGTTGGATGTTCAGAACTCTTATCACCCCACAATCTATATGAAAAACATTTTTGAATCAACATTGTTTATTTGTAATAATTTAATTTTTTTTGGAAAAGCTCTTCTAAGTTGGTTTTAGGTATGTATATATCCATCTCTAGATTATTTAGTAGATTGAGAATTTTTACAGAGTGTATTATCAATATTAAGATTTATATACGATCATTATATTATCCATCATTTATTTGAATTATTTTTTTGAAGAGTTAAATATAAATGATGGATGACGCATTAACAATGTATAAAACTTATACACTTTATATATTTTTTCATTGATTTTATATAATTTAACAAATTAAGATGAATACATCCTAGTCTGATCAAATAATAAAAATCTTTTATATCTCATAAAGTGTCATAATGCAACGCTTTCTAATTATCAATTAATTTAAATAATAATAAGAAATGATATTTGTTTTAGAATGAAAATTGATATCTAGTAAATTGGGAACATAATTATAAAGCAAGCCAAATCCACATTCTCCAAAGATTCCGCAGTTAACTATAACAAATCAACCATTAAAAAGGTAAAAAGGATAAAGTTGATAAATAAAAGTCGTGGCATGATGTTGAATAATTAAAACTTTCCAATCTAGAAAATAATATCAATCCATGTAAGATACTGAAATTAGGGGAAGACCGATTTCTAGATGTCTTCAAACAGAAATGATCAAAGCATTAGTAAAAGACGCTACAACAACATAATTGCATTATCATTTTTATAGGTTTCTGTAACCTCTTGATCCAACATTCACAAACTAGAAGGATAACTAAAGGGAAAAGAGAAAAAAAATTAAGAGGGTGACTTTCATTGAAAGCCATGAACTTTTATGTATAAAAAGAAGAAGAAGAAAAAATAGAAATTGTATAGAGAAAAAAAAAAAGAACATGAGCATTAATAAATTATCTTGTCATTCTTCATACTTGTCATTGAAATCCCATATGTCTATGGTATCATACTCATTAATTAATGTTTGAGTAACTCCTCAAACTATTAGACAACTCGAGGTTATGGTTTTTTAGGTAGCATGTATCTTTTTGAATTAATTGACAAGCTGAGTCATTTGATAAAAAAATTAAAGGAAGCTTTAATATTTGGAAGTTAGTTTTCAAAAAAAAAAAAATTGAAGTAAACTTTCAATAATTTGTCTATCTATTTTATCTTTTAAAATATTTAAAAATACATTAGCTATCTCTAACTAAAAACTCAATAATTACTTTTTTGTCATTTTTCAAATTTCAGCATATTACAAAGTTAATTTTAATGAAGAGTTCTACTTTAATTAGTTACTTATACTTGTAACTACTTTCATACATACAAACTCCCACTTACAAACTAGTTCTGCTGAACTAACCGTATATTTTATGTTCAAAGTGGTGGACTTTATCATGTATATCCATCTCGGTAATGCAAAATATGATTGTAAACATTTCTGATCCAATGTACAAGTATCCCCAGAAATACAGAATTAGAAGTTAGTATTAATTCTTAGTTCTTTATCAAAGTAAATTAAGAAAGTGTTATTTTATGTCGAAGCAAAGTAGTCCATTGGTTTTTTCCATAAGAAAATTGTATTAAAACAAAGCACAAGGGGTGCCCGCTCAATATAAGGAAGATCAAGAAGTGATCTTTTTACAAGCTAAATTAATACAGAACATTGGGTCAATACATCAATTTGCAAAAGTCAAAGAAGGTAGAGTTACAAAAGAAGATAACCAGATCCAAGATTTAGTTTGAATCATATCCATTAAATGAATATAACTCACTTCTTTGTCCATAAAGATAGTTTCATTCCTCATAGTCCAGATTGACCACACTACAGCAAACCACAACATCCTCCACACTTTGGCAACTTGAGAGCCAACAAGAGAATCATGGAGATTAAAAAACTCAACAATAGTAGGGGGAGCCTGAACTTGAATATGTAACCAGGAGTAGAAACATTTCCACACATTTGATACAAAATCACAAGAACTGAATAAATGATCAATCGACTCCACATGAAGGTTGCAAAGAACACAAGTCATATCATCTACCCTCACAATTACGTTCCTTTTAAATAACTCATCCTTAGTCGCAAGTCGTTTTCTAATCAACTTCCAAACAAAACAAGAGATATTTGAAGGCATACAGTTTATCCAACATTTATATAGTGTTACCTAGAGGTAAAAGAATTTGATACACTTGAGCCAAATAGGACGATTTGACAATAGCCACCTTGAAGCTTGAATCCTTCATTAAGTGCAATTAACATTTAGAAATTATAATTAGTGGAATATGGAAGAAAATCCCAGCAACAATGACTGGTGGGAAGAGCCGTGAAATAAGCCCAACATAAAATTTAAAATAAGTAGTGTTCCATCCCGGTCAAACAACATCCCGTTGACCGAAATGGATTACTTGAAGTTGGTCGAGCTCAGGCACTTGGCGAAACCTTAAGTCGCCAGGACACACTACACCAACCGACCAACTATGCTTGTTGGGGAAGTTGCATTGTTACCTGGAAGCCACCTCAAGCCAGTATAAAGGTGACACCTTTGTTACCCACCTGATGCGCTGCCCACACCTGCTGCACGCCATTTGTAACTATCACCTAACCGTCTGCTCTACAACACACACAAGCCTAGACTGCGATTATCACATCCTACTTCAGACTATAAGTCAACTATGCATAGAGTATAGCCTCACCAAGTCGTCTAACACGCATAAAGAATACCCTACTATGCCAAAGACAGATCGACAGACTCATATGATCGGCCACACTAACAACATCAACAAGGAACCCTCTATCCACAACAACTACAAATAGAAGCTCATCTCCTCACATATAAAAGATTCATGATTGATAGCATACTAGAGACTTGGAGAAAGCATATACACACGACACACCTAGCATTGGTTTCCTCATTCTATAACCCTACCCTCTACTCTCTTAAGCATTATATACTCTTAAACCATGAACTTTTGATTCCCCTTCCATCATTGTTTACTAACTTGATCGCCAAACCACATTTTCAGGTACCTCCCATAGGGGGCCGAATATAATTTAGGCGACCGAGGCCCTCATCAAACACATGCAAAAGCCTCTGAGAAGCACCGTACATCAAGTACTCCAACCCAGTTACCTCCAGCTCAAGGCCTACCCATCTGCATCTAAAGACCTTGAGCCAAGCCCCAGCCCGAATCACTCTCATCTAACCGAGGAGGAGAACATTTATGCCGCCTGTGGGCACTCACACCAAGGTCACTACTAGGAACCAAGCACACCCTCCAAGTCAAGTCAAGGTTGGCCCTATGAACAAGCCTCCTCATGACAACACCCTTTCAAACAACCCACAATTTCACATTTAGCCTACCAACCAAGCTAGCAGAACTCATGACACCGCAACAGAATTGCCATCCCCAACAAATCAACAACTCTTAAAAATCATAGAAAGGCAAGATCAACTTATCCAACAACAAGCATAAAGGTTGGAAGAACTCTGCCAATCCAAGGTGGAATTGAGCTATAAACCACCACGTCTGGATACTGAGTCTGCTGGTGAATGTTGACTAATCTATGGATCACCAACCTCCTAGTCAAAAGCTACTCACATCAAGGGAAACTCTTGTGGAGCCGGAAATCCCTTCACAACAACCATTATGTCACATCCACTACCGAAGCAATTGACCCTAGGATCACCTGGACGCTTTTGAGGCCTCTATGCTTTTCCATGGTGCCACTGATCCCATCAAGTGTTAGTCTTTCCCGCTCACTTTGGAGTGCAATACCTTACAACGATTTACCTGTTTGGCACTAGATAACATCAATCAATGTGCCACCCTGGTAGAAAAGTCCAGCGTCTGCTTTACGGTCATCAAAGAGAAACCTTGGTCATCCTTCAGTTTGAATGATATCTAGCATGAGCCACTTGAATCTATCTGGGCATATTTGGACCACTTCAATAGTGAGGCTATGAAGGTTCGTACACTAACTCGTGACATGGCAATATACTTGCTGGTGATGGGCCTGTTACCCGACCTCAATAAGATGGAGCTTTCCAAAGATATGGTTCACACCATGGAAGACGTCCACTTCATATCCCAATAGTTCATCAATTTGGAAGAAACTCCAAATGCACAACATGTGTCTGACCATTATCTAGGTAACCCCTCCCGGGAAACCAAAAAACCTGGTTTCCAAGTAAACTCTCGGCATGATTGCCCAAAGTATGATCTGCCACAACTTCATAAACAACTGAAATACATGACCTACACACCCCTCAACACCAGCCATTCCAAAATTGTACGCGAAGTGATGTCTACTTACCTGCTCCAGCTCCCAAAGCTAAACCCAAGCAAGATGTGACCGCAAGTTCGGTCGAAATGTTGTGAGTTCCACAATGCCTTTGGCCATATAACTAATGATTGCACCGAAATGTAAGACACCATCAAAGACATTATCCAGACATGGAACCTTTAATGCTTCATTGTAGGGTTTGATCAACAGAGATAGTATTCTCCCACTCGCCGACCATCTCCCCCAAAGAGACGTTTGCCCTATAGGCCATAATAGAGGCGTCCTCTAAATTGAGATAGAATTGACTAGAGTCGACCAGCCAAACAGACATAAAGGAGCTCATTCAACATCAACGCCATCTAGGGAGGATTTGTGGCAGGGTGCACATTTAGGTCAACCCAAAAAGATATGTACAAGAAGTCATGCATGCAGCAACAAGAGGAACCCAATGCCAACTAGATAGCAGAGCAACCTCAACCATCTCTTTCGATGATCGCGATTATGATGGTGTCATCAGAGGGCATGACGACCCCTTGGTAGACCCGGAAAGGTTATACAACAAGAAGGTTGGTCGACTATTCGTATATCAATGAAGGTAAGCCGACGTCATGTTCCAAGACCTTTATGACAAAATGGGTTTGCACTACGAAGACCTCATGCCATATGAAGGCCTTCTGATCGGCTTCACCGGTGAATGAATCACACTAAGAGGGTATATTGAGGTCTGGGTGACCGTTGGAGATAAACCACTATCCAGAACAATCAAGACCAATTTCTTGGTCATCGACCACAAATCGGCTTACACCGTCTCTACCCCCACCTGTGCATGAAGTTTATCTCCTCATACTTGTTGGGGTGTACAGTTAGAGGCGACTATCATATGGCTCGAAGCTGTTATTAGATGAGTGTCAATGCCAATTATGCACCAAAGCAATAGTCTCCCTCTAAGAAGCCACGAGGCTTTCGCTCAACAAAATTGGGTGGGCAAATTTGAAGAAGAATAAGAAGAGATCTAATTATAACTTGACTTAAGCGGGAGCGTCTCAGGGAAACATAATAGGAAATCCCCGATATTTCGTTTGATGATTATTTCGATCCCTTTTTCATGGCTGAACTACTTATGTATTACAAAGCATATATGGTAACAAGCATTGCTCGAACCTTTTTTGCCTCATGATTAACAAAACTTCATTCAACAAATGTGGATCAGAATCTAAGGCGACAATTAATTCTCCCTTTGGCAGCGGCTAACTCCAATAACCCAAAAGTGTGGATCACATTCCTCAAGGTTAGTGGTCAAGGTCATCCATGATGAGTGTGAAATTATGCTACATTTGCATTATATTTAACTTTAATTTTAGGACATAATTAAGACTTTGGGATTGATATTAGCTTTTATTTCTCTTTGTTCGGGTTGAGCGAGTGTTTTTTGTTATGTTGTGCAGTTTGGATGGAATGAAGCCAAAAAGAGTAGAGATTGGGTGCAAGAAGATGGAGTTCAGTGTTGAGGCTATGCGAAGACCAATTGAAGGGCCAAAAGAAGTTGTAAATGTTATATTCTATTCCTATTTTTTAGATTTGTTTTCTTGGGCTTAACCCAATATTTTATAATTATGATAATTAAGGATTCTCCCTCAAGGATGAAACACTTTACACTTGACATTACAATTTTCTAATTTAGAATTTGGGATTATCTTCTCCATCATGGGTGAGTAATTACCTTTGTTTCTAGGATTGGGACTATACCCTTTTATATACAATAAACATGTGTTCTCACTTCTATTTCATTGAGTGTTGTGATTTGAATCATTAAACTGAGTTTTATTCGTGTGAGTTGGCTGGCCAACAAATTACACTTTTTAGATACATTGGGGAAGAACCGAAAGGTAAACCCAACTATCTGACCATTCAGTTATTAAAACTAGAATACTATTTCACGAGAGTAATATTAGGATTCTCGGGGGTTTCTAGAATTTACCTTGGGTTGCTACGAAGCGATTGGATAGAAAGATTCAAGTAAAGGATATGATTGACAACAATACCACGAGAGTAAGTGCGACTTTAATTGAGTACATGTGTTGGAGCTCGAGAGAAGATGACATATATCAAAGAGCAATTCACCCTCGCAACTTAAATTTCTTGAAAAGGAGCAAAACAATGATTTACGAGTGTAAAGACGGTAATCCTTATCCTGGGAACTATTCAATTGTTCTAAATTCACTTTTAATTCCTCTTTGAGTTAAGTATAAATTAATTGTTATAATTAAAGGAATTTTCTAGTCCTCGTGGGATCAATATTTTATTACACTACGATATAATCGTGCACTTGCGATTTGCCCTATCAAGTTTTTGGCGCCGCTGCTGGGGTCTGTGTCAAAATTTCTTTAATTCTCAATTAATTTATTACTTTACTCTAGTGTATTACGCGTTTCCATTTTTTTTGTTACCTCTGCAGGTTGCCCATTTGGTTTATGCAAAGTTCGAAATATTACTCAGAGCTAGAAAAGACTTTCCATAGAAGAAGAAGACAATAAAGAGAAAGAGCAAGAGAAAGACGTGCGCTTGTACAAACAATGGTTGAATGAGATGAAAAACCACTTCACGACTATGCAGCCCCTAATGCTCATAGTTCACGTCCTAGAATAATCTACCCAACTATTGAGGCAGATAAAATTTCTTTGCCATCTGCTCTGATCCAAATGGTAATGCAAAAAAAATTTGGAGGACGAGCTCATGAAGATCTGAATGCCCATATTGACCAGTTCTTGGAATTCTGTGAGACTGTAAGGATCCATGGGGCTTCTGAAGATGCCATTTGTCTTCACATGTTTTCATATTCCCTTAGATAAAGAGCTAACACATGGCCAAAGAATCAAAATGCTGAAATTTAAGCAGCATGGTGAACTTTGAAGGAGACTTTACTCAACAAATACTTTCCTCCTTCCAAAATTGTGCACTGCAGGCACCCCATCCAAAACTTCAGTCAAAAGAATGGGGAGTCAATTGCTGAAGCTTGGGAAAGATTAAATGAGTTGAGTAAAGCATGCTCTCATCATGACATTCCATCATGGATGCTAGTTTAGAACTTCTATAGTGGGCTAGACTGTCCATCATAATAACTGTTGGACTCTTCAGAAGGTGATGCCTTCATGTGCAAAGAAATTGATGTTTTATCAAGGATCATAGAGAATGTGGTTTGAATCATCATCAATGAGTGAATGAGACGATACATCATCCAAGGAGAGACTCTGGTGCACAATATTCAGCATATCAAATGGAAAATGTAATTTCCACACTGGAGAATCTTTCTCAAAGGTTTGGAAAGGTGGAAAAATATCATGCTAATGCTATTGGGTCTACTACAACATGTGAGGGGTATGGTACAGAAAGGCATGAGTGGTCTGAGTGCAAAAAATTCACTGAAACTATACATAGAGCTTTGACCAATGAACAACCTGAATCATGCAATTACTATGACTACAAGGATATGAGGAGACAACAATTCAACCCACCATATAGGCAGAACAATCTGAATCTTTCCTCGAGGAACAACAACACTTTAAATTATCAACATCAGGATGAGCAAGGTAATTGGAAACCTACAACACGGTTTCTACATGTACAATCTTCTCCTATTGATCCCACTCTTAAAACAATAATGGAAGGTCAAGAAAAATTACCGGTTAACCTTAATAAATTTCAAGAGGATCAAATCACGATTAATAAAAATGTTACAAATATATTAAATGATTTAAATTCTAAGATAAATAATCTGACCATCCATAGAAAAATGTTAGAAACACAAATTGCCCAACAAGCTAGCAACTTTAATAGGCAAAGAGAGATGTTTCTAGGACATCCAGAGAAAAATCCAAATGATGAATATTGTAAGGTTATCCAATTAAGGAGTGGGGAGGAACGCAAGGATGTTCCTCGAACTAAGAATGAGATACAAGTGGAAGAGAAACATATTGAGACACAACTCCCTAAAGAGAAACAAAATTCTGAAAATGTGTCTAAGTATGTAGCTCCACCACCATATGTGCCACCAATTCATTTTCCACTGAGATTTGCAAAGGCAAAGTTAGAAAAGAAATATGGGAAATTCTTAGATATCCTTAAGAAATTATATATTGAACTGCCCTTTACTGAGGCACTATAAGAGATGCCTACATATATGAAATTTCTTAAGGATATTCTATCTAAAAAAGGGAAGACTGAACGATTATGAAACAATTGCTTTAACTAAGGAGTGTAGTGCTTTAATTCAAAATAAATTGCCTCCAAAACTAAAAGATCCTGGTAGTTTCTCTATCCCTGGCTTAATTGGTAATACTAATTTTGACCGTGCTTTATGTGACTTAGGGGCAAGTGTGAGCCTCATGCCCTTATCCGCATGTAAAAAATTGGACGAGTGAACTAAAACCCACTACTATATCACTTCAATTAGTGGATAGGTCAGTTAAATTCCCCATAGGTATCTTGGAGGATGTTCCAATCAAAGTTGAAATTTTTTTCATTCCAACGGATTTTGTAATACTAGAGATAGTAGAAGATGCACAAATTCCAATCATACTAGGTAAAAAAAAATTTCCTACCTCTGGTGTTATAATTGATGTTAAAAATGGAAAACTTTCTCTAAGCATTGGGGATGAAAATATTGAATTTGATATTGCTAAATCTATTAAACAATCTTATTTTGAGGACTCATGTTGTAGGGTTGATATGTTGAACCAGTTAGTGGATGAGGAAGTGCCTAAAGTGAAATTTGAGGATCTCTTGGAGAGAAGCATGCTGGTAGGTGACACTTCAAATTTTGATGAAGAAGTGGTCAAGAGTAGTGAATCTATAAATACAAGCTCACCACGGCTCTGCAACCCGCATGAGGAGAGCTTGAAGGTCATACATAAATCTGATAATTGGGAGAAAGGGAAAACACATAAAATAGAAGTAAAAACACTTCATTCACCTTCGGGTATCAGTTCATGGGATCCTGCATGATACGCAAGGATCAACCGTCAAGCTAATAACATTAAATGACCGCTACGTGGAAGACAACCCATATTGAAGGTACATTTTTTAGTTCATTAATTTCTTTGTTTAGTATCAACTTTAGTGTCTCCATGAGTTTGGAGCCTTTGTAGGGGGTGTGTATAGTATTGGCCACACAAAAAATCATGAACACTAAAAAATTGTTACAAGGAAAGTGCTAACACGACCTTGATTATTAGTTGCCTCCATTTTAATAGGGTATTTGCACCTAGTCCATCTAGGACATATGAAACATTTGAGACTTTTTTTCTCTTCTTTTGTAGGTACTTCCACTGCACCCAATGATGTCGGCTACTTATAGTTAGCATATAAGTCAGGGACACTTCCCACCAAACCCGTGAGTTTTCTTTTTCTTTCTCTTATTGTTTGGATTTTACATTGGGGACAATGAAAATTTCTAAGCTTGAGGGGGTTTTGCATTCATATAGTTCATTCATGTCTTCTATACCATATAAGTATTCAATTTTTTAGGTTGAATATTCATATTATCATGCATTATCATATGTTTCATATATCATCTATCCTCTAATTTATTCTATGTGTTGTCTATCTTCTTTAAATGAAAAAGTATGCATGAATGATGATTGTTGATTTGTGACCCCCATTGAAGAAAAAATTGTTGACAGAATAATAACATAAAATACATTAGATTTGACAACTGTGAATTAAATTTGGTTAAATAATGGTCTTTGTTTCATAAATTTTGCTGAGGTAACAAATATGAGAAACTTGAGCCAAACATAATAAGAGTTTTGATTTGAATTGATAATTGCATAAAAACTCTATCTTTCTTTCATGAGTGCATAATTTTCTATGATTGTACATTCTAGAACTTGATTTGTGACCGTTTTAAGATTGACGTTTGTTTGTATGCATTAAAATGATATAGACAATTAGGACTTTCTCTTTTGACATTCAATCACTTGCTATAAACATTAAAATCTCATTAGCCACCCACTTTTGAGCATGAACTTTACTGATTTTTCATAGCTACTCAAGTAAGGATTTTGGGGTAATTTGTGATGTTTGGTTGAAGCAATGAGAAAAATAAAAAGGCCACATGTGATGAAAGAATAAATAAATTCCATCCCTTTTCTTTTAGAAAACAAAAATAACCAAAAAAACAGAGAGAAATACAAAGTGTACTAAAAGAGATGGGACTTCAAAAAAAAGGTGTGTTATAAAGAGGAAGGTTGATCGAACAAAGATCATATGATAAATTAAGGTCTATTAAGATAATCTCAATGCTTCAATCAGATATCTAAAAAGTTTAAGTAATTTTGGGAAACATTTGTAAGCCTTTTGAATTACCTTGTCTTTGTTTATCCCACCTTAAATCATTCACCATGGCCACATTACAACCATTTAAAGACCTCTTGATTTTGCATACATTCAAATACAATCAATGACGATTTGGTCTATAATCAAGCCTATGATAATTTACTTTCATAAAAATTTGAGTGAAACACAATGACCTTTAAACACATGAGAGTGATGGGAGAATATTGACCCTGATTCATGCAGTTGTTATGAATCAAAGACTTAGCTTGAATCAAATTTGCATTACATTTAACTTGCATTTTAGTTCATAATTAAGACTTTAGGATTGTTTGTAGATTTTATTTCTCTTTGTTCGGGTTGAGTGGGTCTTTTTGGCTATGTTGTATAGTTTATATGGAATGAAATCAAAAAGAGTAGAGATTGGATGCAAGAAGATGGAATTCGGTGTTAAGGTTATGTGAAGACCAATTGAAGGGCCAAAAGAAGTCATGAATGTTATATTCTATTCCTATTTTGTTAGATTTGTTTTGTTGGGCTTAGCCCAATATTTCATAATTAAGATAAATGAGGGTTCTCCATCAAGGATGAAACACTTTACACTTGATATTACAATTCTCTAATTTAGAATTTAGGATTCTCTTTTCCATCATGAGTGAGTAATTCCCTTTGTTTCTAGGATTGGGGCTATACCCTGTTATATTCAATAAACACTTGTTATTACTTCTATTTCATTGAGTGTTCTGATTTGAATCATTAAACTGTGTTTTATTCATGTGAGTTGTCTAGCCAACAAATTACACCTTTTAGATAAAATGGAAAAGTAGGAGATATGAACCCAACTATCTAATCATTTAGTTATTCAAACTAGAATCCTAATTCATGAGAGTAGTATTAGGATTCTCGGGGGTTTCTAGAATTCACATTGGGTTGCTACGAAGCGGTTAGATAGAAAGATTCAAGTAAAGGATTTGATTGATGATTGTACCACGAGAGTAGGTGTGTCTTCAATTTAGTACATGTATCAGAGCTCGAGAGAGGATGACACATATTAAAGAGCAATTCACCATCACAACTTAAAGTTCATGAAAATGAGCAAAACAAGGATTTGCGAGTTTAAAGACGGTAACCCTTATATTAAAAATTTATGTTTAGGCAAGTAAAAGGACAAATTCGCCCCTTTCAAATTTTTTAATCCATACTCGAGCAAGGCTGTTAAGAAGCTTCACAAGTTTTAGGCTGACAACAGCCAATTCAAGCCTAAGAAGACCACCACGAAACAGATGCATGTCTGGTGAAACTTCCTCAGACAACGTCACAGGGTTTAGTCTAGCTCGTCAACATCAATAACCAACATGCAAGAATGACTAGCCTAAACCCTGACACCCAACCGCAACCACGATGATTGGCACACCATGACTCACAGGAACTACACATAATGTGGGCGGGCCTAGCGATCCTTTCGGTGGATGATGAGACCACCTATTGCAAGGGTAATAATCACCACCTCCAGCTACGGATGTTAGATACCGCTATTTGGGAAGATCAACTAGTCAGTGTCCAAGCTATTAACATGTTGTCCCGAGCAGCGACCTTTAGGTACTACAACACAAGAAGAACAATTTTAAGACAAATCCATCTTCTACTTCAAAGCATGATCACCCTCATGGAATGAACAACTTCGCCCCTCAGCAGCCTCGGCAAGACAAAAGAATAGTGACTCCGAGGAATGTGTGAAGAAGATCTGGCTCCTGACCTTGACAAGGTTTTGATGAAGACGCCAACATCACATAAAAGAAGAAAATGAAGATTACTTATGAAGACAATGAAGACAAAGCTTCAAGAAATTAGAATCTAAAGTCTTTAGGTACTTCTATCCTTATACTCCAAATCTATACACTTAGTAGTAATGCTCAAAAGTATTTTAAAAGAAAATTGTCAAACACAAGTATAAATGAAAACAATTTTCAAAATATTGTGTAACATGTTACTAGATCTAAGTACCAAGTTATTATGATTAAGTAACATGTTACCATAACTACATAACAAGTTACATGAGTGAGAATTGCGTTATCCAACAAAAATTGATCAGGATAATTGATTACACCATGTGGGTAGCCAATTACACAACACGGTAAATAATTACCCAGTTGGACAAAACAGTTGGGTAATCGATTACACCTTTTGAGTAATCGATTACTGCCTATGAAAATCAATTATGCAGTTGGAAAGACTTGTTGGGTAATCGATTACATCGGTTAAGTAATTGATTACTGAGAGTTGTTACACCAGTTTTCAGATTCAAACCACACAGCTTTCAACCTAAACGAAATGATTTCATTCCAAACAAACCCTACCTTTTTATAGAGATATTCTGGTTGATTGGAAAGAATATATAAAGTCTTTAAAACTCATTTCATACATACACAATACATAACATAACTCAGATTGAAATCACTTACTCAAACTACAATTTTATGAAATACTTGTTCTACACTTGGTGCAACTTGTTCATAACTTTAAGAACTTGATTTGCAAAGTTGCCTTAAGTGTTATTGCAAGTTATTCAAACCTTATGAGCATTAGTACTAAAGTATACATTGAGTTATTAGATTGCAAGAGTTTATAACTTCAAAATATTATAAAGGCAATCCATTGCCATTGTTAAACATTTTCTTCATTCAAAGTATTTAATTACTTTCTTTCACAAGGGTGTGATAAGAAAGGGGATAGAGTCACTTGGAAATGGTGTTTTCCAAAGAGTGATATAGGTGTTAGAGAGTAAGTAAGGTACAAGGGAATCTCGGGGTGAGAAATTGTAATTACTACCCTTAATATCTAGTGAAGAAATCTCTTGTGCTACAAGAGTATTAGATGTAGTCTTTGGTGGACAAGAAGGTGAATCAATATAAAAACATATGTGTACTCTCTTCTACTTTATCTCTTTAGATTTACTTGATTATTTCGACATATCATTTTCCGCTACTATTAACTTTTGAATTGTGTAGAAAAATCTGTCATAGTTTTAAACAATTAATTCACCCCCTAGTTGCCATCCCAGTCTTAAAATTGGCACAAAAGCTTTTTTTGAGTAATTTATTCTCAAAACTGATCCTGCTTCGAAGATGGCCATATGATTATTTCTGGGAGAAGGTTCCAACATCAATCGCCCTCCAAGTTTGTTGGGGAATGCTACGACTGCTGGAAGGTTAGAATGAGAATCTTCATAGAGTCTCAAGATCTAGACATTTGGAATGCAATTGAGGAAGGACCCTATGAACCTTTCAAAGTTATCAACAGTGTGAAAGAACTGAAGCTGAAATCCTCATGGAATGATGAAGACAAGAAGAAAGTGCAATATGATCGAAAAGCAAAAACTATCCTCACTTCTGCACTCGGTATTGAAGAATTTTTTAGAGCATCAAACTGTAAATTTTCTAAGGGAATGTGGGATACTCTAGAGACTACACACGAAAGAACCGAGAAGGTAAAAAGGTCGAGACTAAATACTGAAAGTGCAAATTGTCAAGTAGAGCACTGTTGGAGTTTGTCTATGTTTTGATGAAGATAAGGACTTAGTGAAAGCTTGAAGATGATTCAACAAATCAACAAGTCGTGGACTCAAGGGCTTCATATCTAGACTAGGTTCTTTAATAGTGTTTTTTTAGAAGTCTAAGATGTGTGCCTTAGATATTGAATCTAGGTTAGGTAAACCTAGATGCAAGTCTCACAAGCTTTAAAAGTAATCATTTCAATTACATGAGACATTCCATCTAGATCATTATGTATTCATGCATTAAACATACATGTTAGTTGTGCATCTTAGACATAATATATTGCTAAAACATGTATAGTTGATAAGTATAACATATAGGTTATTTACCATTTAATCAATAAGCTGAAAATGTGCCTGTTAATCGATTAAGAGATACGTTAATCAATTAACGAGATTAAAGTTCCAACAGAAAACTGAATAGTTATTTTCAACAACCCGTTAATTGATTAAATGGGTACTTGATCGATTAACTGGGACTCGGAATGGTTTTCTATAAAGACTGTGATTTCAAAACATGTATGATATCATATCATTCATTTTTAGAAATTGCTAGGTGCATATTTTTGTGCTTAATTGTGTCATATAGGCAGAGTTAAATAAATTGTGAGATAGAGAGAGATAGTACCATGCTGAGCTTTGATTATCATCATATTGCATGTGGTTTATATGTTAAACATTCATATATTTTGTTGCAAGTTTTCTTGCATTTATTTAAAAAAAATTTAGGGTAGAAATTTTGTGTTTATGCATTTTCATAAACTCACACATATTCATATTATCTTGTGAGTTTTGTATATGGATTTTAGTTGAGTTTTCATTGTAATATTTTGAGCAAAAGTGTGCTTTATAAAACTCAGTTTTGTGTACTGTTTTGAATTAGGGAATTTCTCTCTTGGTATCTTATCACCTAAGAGATTCCATGTGTCTTCACAAAGACATAGAGGTCTTGAGTTTAGAACGAGTTCTTAGCTGGGGTTAGATCATAAGAAAGGTTTTCTTGGGTGATTGAAAGAGAGTTAAACCAAGAAAGTGGATTCTTGAATTCAAGAAGGAAGCATCTAAGTGTTATATTGGAAGTTTGCATGTAACTATACATTATGTTCAATATTAGTGAAGAAAAATCTCCCGAGATCAAAAAAAGGGCATGGATGTAGTTTGCAAGTGGACCCACAAACGAACCAGGATAAAATTTCCATGTTGCAAGATTTTTCTATCCCTAATCTCTTTACACTTCAAGTCTTATTATTGCATGATATTGGCTGATATTTTGGATAATGTTAGGTTGTTGCATGTAGTTTAATTCTGTATAAAAATATCTACATGATCTATTCTTGAATGTCGGTGACTTGCTGCGCAAGAAGCCTTTCTGCGTCTTGCTGTGTTTGTATGCGTTGATCGATTAAGGCTTGGAGTTAATCGATTAACTGAGGCTTTTTCCAAAATAGGGCTTTGGTGTGAAAAACGGTAATTGATAACCGCTACACCTACTCAACCCCCCTTCTAGGTGTGTTTTCTCCACTGATACCTAACAAATACTCTTTCCTAGAAATATGAAATGTTTCGTGTGAAGCCTGAAGAGAAAATAATTGATTTACAAAAGAGATTTACTCACCTTACAAATCATCCCATTGCACTTGGAAAAACTTTATCAAATAGTGACTTGAACTTAAAAGTTCTAAGATCACTTACCAGAACATGACAACCAAAAGTTACAGCCATTTCTGAAAAGAAAAGTTTACCAAAAATATATGTGGCTGCTTTGTTTGGAAAATTGCACGAACATGAATTGGAACTCAGTCAGCTTGAACAACATGAAGAACAAGAAAAGAAGAAGAAGAATATTTCTCTCAAGGAAAAAGTGGATAGATATGATTCATCGGGAGATGAATCTGAAAAGGAAGAGATGGAAGATATGAGTTTGTTTGTAAAGAAGTTCAGTAAGTTCCTTAAAAGGAACACAAACACTAAAACTGGAGAAATGAAGAAATTTACCAAGAATAATGACACTTCCACTTCAAACCCAAACTTCATATGCTTTGGATGTGGCAAGCCTGGTCATATAAAAATGGATTGTCCAAATCTGAAGAGGAATTCCTTCAAGGGAAAGAATGAAATGATGACTGAATGGATAGCTTACATAGCTTAGGAAGATAATGATACTAGTTCGGCCTCTGAACCAGGAAATAAAGAACAAGCACGTCTCTCTCTCATGACATCGCATCACTCTGATGATGAAGAGGTAAATGAATCTAACCTATTTTATTCTTCTGAATTACAACATGCATTTAATGATTTACATGATGAATACGTCAAAATCACCAAACTATTTTTAAAAAAAATTGAGTTAGAAGCATTCAGAAATAAACTATCACCGTCTTCATGTCAAAACTTCATTACTCTTGGGGAAAAAAATCAACGTTAAGTCTTAAACTAAACAAGGTAAACAAGAATAGCAAAGATCTGGACAAGATTATCAATATCCAAAGACATTCTAAAGATTGAAGAGGTCTTGGCTATTCTGAAAACCAAAATTCTATGAATCAGAATGTCTCGACTAAGATAAACTTTCAAAAACAAAATATTCATGTTGTTAAGAATAACAACAATAAATCTATGATACATAAGCATCATCCCTTATGCACTTATTGTAAAAACCATGAGCATACATCAAACACTTGCATGATTAGAAAACATGGTGTGCCCTTTCGTCATTATAGATGGGTTGAGAAAAATGTTAACCATGTAGGACCCAAAGAAAATTGGGTACCTAATATTACTTCACCTGTTTTTCAGGAAAGTTTGAGAGTCGCCTGCAATTTATGGTACTTGGACAACGGCTGCTCAAAACACATGACAGACGACAAAGATAAGTTATCTGTCTTTATTCCAAAGGACAAAGGTTATGTCACATATTGTGATAACAACAAAGGAAAAATACTTGGAGTTATAGAATCAGTAAGCCACCTTCAACGACTATAGAAGGAGTATTATATGTCGAAAGACTCAAGCATAACTTGTTGAGCATAAGTCAACTATGTGACAAAGGATTTCATGTGGCATTCTATCCAGATAAATGCATCATCGAAAGTAAGGATTCTAATAACTCTAAACTAATTGGTAAGAGAATAAATAATATTTAATTGATTGACATAGATTCCTCTTTATCAATAAAATGTTTAGTTGCTAATAATAATAATGATGTTTGGCTTTGGCATAGGAGAATTGCTCATAATCATATGGATCATTTGAATAAATTGATTAAGAAAGACTTAGTTGTTGGTTTACCCAAAATAAAGTTTGTTAATGACAAACTATATAGTACTTGTCAAATGGGTAAACAAACAAAGACTTCTTTCAAACCTAAGCATATGGTTTCTTCCAATAGACCATTGCAGTTATTACACATGGACATTTGGCCCCTCAAGGACCAAGAGTTATGGTGGTAACTACTATGCTCTTGTTATAGTAGACGATTTCTCAAGATATACTTGGACTATATTCTTCGTACATAAGAATGAGGCATTCAACACCTTTAGCAAATATGTTAAAGAGTTAAAAATGACAAATCTCAAAAAATCGTTGCTATAAGAAGTGATCACGGGGAAGAATTTCAAAATGTTTCTTTTGAAGAATTCTGTGATGATCTAGGTATCAATCATAATTTTTCAACTCCTAGAACACCACAACAAAATGGTGTTGTAGAGAGAAAGAATCGGTCCTTAGTAGAACTTGCTTGTACAATGTTGAATGAAACTAATCTCCCAAAATATTTTTGGGTTGATGTAGTTAGTCCGGCTTGCTATGTTTCTAACAGAGTTCTTATAAGACCAATTCTTAAGAAAACTCCATATGAACTCTTTAAAGATAGAAAACCAAACATTTCTCATTTTCATGTATTTGGTTGTAAATGTTTTGTTTTAAATAATGGTAAAGATAACTTAGGCAAGTTTGATGCAAAAGCTAATAAAGGACTCTTCCTAGGCTACTCTCTTACGAGTAAAGCCTATAGAATTTTCAATAAAATAACTTTAGCCATGGAAGAATCGGTTCATGTATATTTTGATGAAACCAATCCTATAATAAAGGATGGGTTAACTCTTGATGAAGAGGACTTGCCAAGTTCCCCTTTAAAGGAGGATTCTTTTACTAATACAACAACCAATATTGAGTACTTGAAAATGGACGATACTCTATCTTCTCAAGAAGAGCATATTCATTCTGATTTACCCAAAGAATGGAGAACTCATCGAGACCGTGCTATTGACAACATCATTGGCGACAAAAGTAAGGGTGTCACTACTCGTTTAAAGCTAAATGATGCTTGTTTAAACATGGCTTTCATTTCTCAAATAGAACTGTCCAAGATTGATGATGTAATCGAGGATGAACACTGGATTCTTGCTACGCAAGAAGAATTGAACCAGTTTGAGAGAAATGAAGTTTGAGAACTTATTCCTAGACCAGATAATAGACATGTTATAGGAACTCGTTGAGTATTACGTAATAAATCAAATGAAAATGGAATTATTGTTAGAAATAAAGCTAGACTGGTAGCACAAGGATACACCCAGGAAGAAGGTATAGATTTTTATGAGACCTTCACTCATGTTGCTAAACTTTAGGCTATTCGGCTTCTACTTGCATATTCATGCTCTTTAAATTTTCAGTTATATCAAATGGACGTAAAGAGTGCATTTCTTAATGGTTATATATAGAAGAAGTATTTGTAGAACAACCTCCAGGTTTTGAAGACTACAAACATCCTTCTCATGTGTATAAACTAAATAAAGCTCTCTATGGCTTAAAGCAAGCTCTGCGTGCTTGGTATGAACGTCTAACAAACTTTCTTATTGAAAAATGTTTTACAAAAGGAAAGGTCTACACTATACTATTTATTAAGAAAATAAATCATCATATCCTTCTTGTTCAAATATATAAAGATGATATTATTTTTTGTTCTACTAATGAAACCTTGTGTAGTGATTTTGGCAAAATAATGCAAGGGAAGTTTGAAATGTCTATGATGGGGAAGCTAAATTACTTCCTTGGATTACAAATCAAACAACTCAAGGATGGTATTTTTGTGAGTGAATCCAAATATTGCAGAGACTTGCTTAAAAGATTTGAAATGGATGACTACAAGCCAATTGCCACTCCTATGGGTTCTGACACATACATTGATACACATGAAGTTGGAAAATACATTGATATATCAAAGCATCAAGGTATGGTCGGTTCCCTACTTTATTTAAATGTCAGTAGACTTGATATAATGTTTAGTGCCTGCTTGTGCGCTCGACATCAATCTAAACCAAAAGAGTCACATTTAGTTGTTGTCAAAAGAATCATTAAATATCTAAAAGGCATAACTGACGTTGGATTATGGTATCCAAAAGGAAGTATATGTGATTTGGTTGGATATTCATATTCAGATTTTGCTGGATGCAAACCTGAGAGAAAAAGTACAAGTGGTACTTGTTATATATTAGGTAATATATTAGTCTCATGCAATGTTATGAAACCCGAGCCGCACGTCAAACCGGAAGAGGTCTCGTATAAGGTTTAACCAGTTTAAACAATTAAATCGTTTGGTCTGACTGGGTGATTTCATACATAATATATCATTTTTACCTATAAATATATAATGATATATAAATGTAAACTTTTATATAATTAATAATCATGTATAATTACATTCAAGTAACGTCTCTTCATCTTTTTTTGGACTAGAGTTAAACAAAATATTAGAGTAATATTCCATTCTTTAATTTTTAAGTTAACCGTTCGGTTTACTTCCTGAGTTAATCTGATTTAACCGGGTTTAACGAGGTCGGACCGAAATTTTTTCGGTTTAAAGCTGTCTAACCCTCACTCATTGTAGACGGTAAACCATAACCATTTTCAAGTCCGGTCAGCGGTAAAAGTGGTCGGACTGCTCAGTATGGTCCGGTTCTCACAATACTGGTCTCATGGTCATGCAAGAAATAAGTCTATGTTGCTCTAAGTACTGCTGAGGCAGAATACATATCGGCAGGTAGTTGTTGTACCCAAGTGTTGTGGCTTAAACAACAATTGCGAGATTATGGTTTGGACTTATGCTGCATACCCATAAAATGTGACAATACTAGTGCTATGAATCTCGCGAAGAATCCAGTAATGCATTCTAGAACCAAACACATAGATATAAGACATTATTTCCTTAGGAACCATGTCCAAAAGAAAGATGTATCTGTAGAATTTGTTGATACTCATGACCAACTAGTAGATATATTCACTAAAACCTTGGCAAAAGAACTTTTCTATAAAATTAGACGTGAATTAGGCATACTTGATGAAGCTTACTTATCTTAAATGCTTATTCATGATCATATGATTGTTTTATTATGCTTATAATATGCCTACTTGTATTTAAAATTGCTTAAATATTTTCAAAATTTTCAAATTCTTAGGTATATAATCTATTACATGTGATGATTAATCGATTACCAGGCATCGGTATGTCTAAAAATTCAAATTTTGGGTTTAGTAACCGATTACTCTGGAGAGTAACCGATTACAGCATTGAGTAGGAAGCCTCAGTAATAGATTACCCACCTATGTAATCGATTACATAAGGTGTCTGTTTGAAATCTGGGAAACATTTTGTGTTGAGTAACCGATTACTCTGAGCACTGTTTAAGTTTTTCTCCTCATTTTTCAAACACTTCTTCTTCCTCCTCAAACCCTCTTTTTTCTTGTTCAACCTAGAGTTTTCCTAAAAACCTCATTTTTTATCTAATTTGTGTGATTTTTGAGTTGTTTTATATTACATTTTTAATTCTAACCACTTATATTCCATAGATTTCGTGTTTAGTGGCCTCAATAAAAAATCCCCAAATCTCTCAAAAATCAAAACCCAACCTTTCAAAAACTGCAATTCATGGTGCCATCATCAAGAGCTAAGAAGCAACGTATCAGTGTGTCTCAAAGAAAGCAAGGAGCTTCATCTTCTAAGGCCAATCCTTTGGATTTAGCACGTCTTCTTGCAAATGATGTTCAATGGAAAACATTCTCATAGCATTTTCTTGGACCCTCTATTTTCCCTCCTAAGTATGGTACTGTCGACGTGATAGGCAGGTTGCACTTGCTGATCCTAATGTGAAGACCTTTGCCAACCCTCCTGAATAACAAACTTCTGAGTTTCATGATGAGTCTTCTTCATCTATTCCCATGCCTACTAACCAGATGGTCAAGGACGATTTATTCTCTTTTTGAGGTTACATCTCTAATCGGATGGATGTTCTTGACGCTCAGAATCAACAAGTCCAAATCGAGCTTCAACGTCTTTCTTATAAGATAAATAGAATGGACATTAAAGACGATAGCACTGAATCTGAATCTTAAGTCTCTGTTTGTCTAGGAATTATATTTGTAATGTTGCATGATTCTGAACTATTTATTGGTTGTTTGCTGTTTTTCTGATTATGGTTGAATTTGTACGAACATCTTTTAAATTTCTGCTATGTGATATCACTTTTACGATTACATTTATGCTTGTTATATATTGTATGCTATATATATATTGTGATGGACTCTTGGCTTTTCTTGTTTTTGATGAAGTCAAAAGGGGGAGAAAAGTTGGAAGAGTGTATTTTCTTGATAAAACATTTCAGGCACATAACTCCAAATCAAAGGGGAGCATACAAAATAGGGGGAGCATACTCAAGACAAGTCAAGAATATCACAAAGTATGTTACTCTCATAAAACTACAATGTCAAGAAGATATTGGTTTGTCATCATCAAAAAAGGGGAGATTGTGTAGAACATCTGGCTCCTGGCCTTGGCAAGGTTTTGATGAAGACACCAAAAACACATAAAAGAAGAAAAGGAAGAATACTTATGAAGACAATGAAGATATAGCTTCAAGAAGTTAGAATCTAAAATCTTTAGGTAATTCTATCCTTATACTCCAAATCTATACACTTAGTAGTAATGCTCAAAAGTATTTTAAAAGAAAATTGATAAACACAAGTTTAAATGAAAACAATTTTCAAAATATTGTGTAACAGGTTACTAGATCTAAGTAACAGGTTACTGTGATTAAGTAACAAGTTACCAGAACTAAGTAACAGGTTAAATAGTGAGAAACGCGTTATCCAACAAAAATTGATCAAGGTAATCAATTACACCATATGGGTAACCGATTACACAACACGGTAAATAATTACCCAGTTGGACAAAACAGTTGGGTAATCGATTACACCTTTTGAGTAATCGATTCCTACCTGTGAAAATCAATTACGCAGTTAAACAGACTTGTTGGGTAATTGATTACATCCATTATGTAATCGATTACTGAGAGTTGTTACATCATTTTTCATATTAAAACCACACAACTTTCAACCCAAATGAAATGATTTCATTCCAAACAAATCCTACCTTTTCATAGAGGTATTCTGGTTAATTGGAAAGTATATATAAAGGCTTTAAAACTCATTTCATACACACACAATACATAACATAACTCATATTGAAATTACTTACCCAAACTACAATTTTCTGAAATACTTATTCTACACTTGGTGGAACTTGTTCATAACTTTCAAAACTTGATTTTCAAAGTTGCCTTAAGTGTTATTGCAAGTTATTCAAACCTTATGAGCATTAGTACTAAAGTATACATTGACTTATTGGATTGCAAGAGTTTATAACTTCAAAATATTGTAAAGGCAATCCATTGCCATTTTAAACATTTTCTTCATTCAAAGTATTGAATTACTTTCTTTCACAAAGGTGTGATGATAGAGTCACTTAGAAAGGGTGTTTTTCAAAGAGTGATATAGGTGTTATAGAGTGAGTAAGGTACAAGGGAATCTCGGGGTGAGAAATTGTAATTACTACTCTTAATATCTAGTGAAGAACTCTCTTATGTTGCAAGAGTACTGGACGTAGCCTTTGGTGGACAAGACGGTGAACCAATATAAAAACATTTGTGTATTATCTTCTCCTTTATCTCTTTACATTTACTTGATTATTTCTGCATAACATTTTCCCCTGCTATTAACTCTTGAATTGTGCAGAAAAATCAGTCATACTTTTAAACAAGTACTCTCGACAGAAACTCGTCCGGAACGAATGCTCCAAATGGGAATTGGTTGAAAACTACCAAGTTCTTCTTACGGGCGAGCCAACATATCTGTTGTCAATAGAAGGCAGTTGGGACACTTCTCAGAGGAGACAAAGACGCTTGATTATCCTAGGTGGAGAACATCGGCGAGGCAACCAAGGCAGCCACCCCAAAAGAGAGAAAGTGTCAAGAACGGCATTTCCCATGGTCATATCCAGGGACACCTTATCCAAAGAGAACATGATAATACCGCTTACATGCAAGTATGGTTTTAGAGAACAATAGTGGCAAGAGAAAAATGGTGAAGAACGGTATGAGAATAGAAACCAACCCCTCTATTAATAGGGAAGGTTGGAAGGTGGAACACACAATGATCTTGTCCTTTCATCTACCCCAACCGTTGAGATGAAGACTAGACAAAATGATCTAACGGTCGACATGATGATCAAAGCGATAGACCGACAGGAAATTCGACTTGAACCCGTCTCCACCATCTAGTCAGGATACTCAAGTGCAATCCAATGATAGTCCAAGATATGAGGCACTCCATTTACTATGTCCAAGGAATGAGGCAAGTCATTAAATGTAGGAGACGAAAATATATTGCGCAAAGCCATGTCTCGTTATGTCACGCCCCTTCCCCAGGCGAACACGACAGTCGAGAAAGCTCCCAACCAGCCACGTGTCCAACAGCAAACATAGTCATAAAGACTAGAGGCGGGGCCTGGAGCGCCAACCATCATGAACATTCAGAAGATGCTCGGGTTCAACACACGGGTGCTACATCATCATGCCAAGTTACCATGCTCACACACAGTATTGTCAAGCTCAATGTCAGTAACAATTAAGTCTATCAGCATGCCCGACTTCCAGCCGCACTTATAGACTAGGGGCTACTGTTCCATCCGGTCAAATGACATCTCATTGACCGGACTCGATTAGTTGAAGCTGGTTGAGCTCAGACACTTGGTGGGACCCTAAGTCATTAGGACACTCTACACCGATCGACCAACTATGCTTGTCAGGGAAGCTACATCGTTACCCATATGCCACCTCAAGCCAGTACAAAGGCCGCACCTCTACTGCCCACCTAACACATTTTCAACGCCTGTTACACGCCGCCTACAATACTATATCAAAGACAAGTTGCATGCTCAGACACATAAAGCAACCCCTTGCTCTGGAAAAGGCAAACCGCATGCTCAAATGGTCACCACACCAACATCATCCAACAAGGAACCCTTTATCCACAACAACTATAAATAGAGGCTCCTCTTCTCACATATGAAAGTTTCATGATTGATAGCATATTAGAGACTTGGAGAGAACACATACACACTACACACCTGAGCATTGGTCAACCCATTCTCTAACCCTACTCTCTAGTCTCTTAAGCATTATATACTCTTATACCATGAACTGTTAATTCCACCTCCATCGTCATTTACTGGCTTGATTGTTGGAGCACCTTTTCAGGTACCTCCCTTAACATGCCCGAATATAATTTAGGCGACCTAGGGCCTCGTCCAACACAGGTGAATTCCTCCAAGAAGCACTTCATCAAGCACTCCAACTTAGCGACCTCCAGCTCAAGGCCTACACATCAGCAACTGAATACCCCAAGCCAGACCTCAGCCCGACTCACCCTCCTGTATCTGAGCAAGAGAACAAGTAGCCTAATTAAGATGATCAAAATGGTCCTGCGTTGAAAATTCATTAGAAACTTTGTTAGGAAACAATGGTGCACTCTAGCTAGTAGGAACATGGCCTCATCATTCTATAATATATAACATCAAAACATTTAGATTCTATTTGTCATGAATAAGAGGCAAAAAAAAAAAAAGTAACACATTATAGTTTGCCATGATATTTTACGAATGAACCAAAAACACTTGGTAATATTTTCAAAATTTACCACCTAAATCATTTTTTATAACCAAAAGTATTCCCTTGCCTTTTTGGGATATGTTACTACTCCTCTCAACAAGTGTTGTTTCTAAAAATTGAACATTTGATATTTTTGTCTATCTAAAAAACCATTAAAATTTTATACTACTAGACTAATGTTTTATTGATTCACCTAAATGATTTTAAATACTAGTTGTGATAGGAAATGAATCAAAACCACTGTTTTGCAACCATAATTGTGGTTACAAAAGTGCAGTTAAAATTCATGGTGGCCTACCACTTAGAAGATAAAACCAATCATAAAAAAAATACTATTACTCTTCATATGTCTCTTTCAACTACATGCATCACCCTCCTTAGAAAAAGAGTGTATTATCTATACACGTTGTTATAAAAATTTATATATATTCAGTGTATTAATTTATAATTTATTTGTATTATTTTTTTGTGAATGGTCAATGATAATTAAACATAATGATAGATAATGCAATAAGAGTGTATAAAATTCATACATTATTGGTATATTTATTTTTCTTTTAAAAAGGGAAGTAAAAATACTTTTATCTTATTATCCTTCATTGAAAGTGTGATGGTCATCATATTCTCCATACTTAAAATCTTCCCAAAATTTGCACGACAAGAAATGAATGAAATCCATCGTCACAATTGTATTATAGTAATTAAAGTATAGTTATAACATCACATACTGGGTCAATTGTATTATAGCCATCATGCGGTTTATATTATGGACGAGTATAAGCTGAGTTAGGAAGGATAGGCTTGTAACTTATCTGACCTTAAATGTATAAACTCGAAGTTAAAGTGACCTTAAATGTATAAACTCGAAGTTAAAGTGACCCTAAATATTGATCAGATTAGCCTATAAATTCGAACCCAACCCTAGACCTGATTAAATATAATGCGTATTTCTTTTAGATAAAAGCTTCTCAACATTATTTAGTATTATGAATATGTAATTGACATATTAAATGATATGTGTATATACACTGTTAATCATGTATATATGATTGGAAATTAGAGAATCAATAATACTTTCAACCAAAGATGTATTATTATTCTATACATAATTGAATAGAGACACACACAAACATGATGACTGAGTAAACATGACACGAGTCTGAGTTGGATCATGTTTGTCCTATATTTAGTCCTAAATATTAACTAAGTCTAAATTTTAAACTCAAATCTGACTTTAAACCTATTGAGACCCGACTCTATTTGGTCCGATCATGATCAGACCAAGCCAAATCAATGGGTAGAGTCGGATTTGCTCCCCTACTTTATATATGAAGATAATAATGCTATTATCAGTCATTGCTGATAAAAGAATAATGCTATTATCAGTTTTGGCATTTTTATATGCTTTTTTGGTTTGGAGATTCTCATCCCACATATGAAGTTACCTTCTCACCCAATAAGTAAAAGTACTGCATTTTGGATGTTTCAATGTCTGCCATTTTCTTTTTAAAAAAAATAAATTTATCTCTCACTTATTTGGTATTCTTTAAAGCTCAAGTAGGTATTTTAAGTTATTTTCTATTTTAAAGTTGGTAGTATAATTTGTTTTCTTATATTTATTTTGTTTGCATGATAGTTTAATAGCTTAAACCATTTTTAATGTACAATTTCACAAAAGTTTTGAGGGAAAATTTTCATTTTGAACATATTAAAATTGTAAATTTTAACTGAGAAATGAGAGTTGCAAGGAAATGAAAAAAATCATGAAGTATGGAAACAAAACAAAAAAAAAATTATTTAGAGGGTCAAAATCAAATAGTTTTGCCTAAATTATATATATTTTGCTTGTGCAAGAAAAATGTTTCCCTACAATCAGGCCTAATCCTAATATTAGTGATACCCTTTGGCGAAATATAAATGGGACCTAAATTAAAAATAAGTTAACATATGAAACTTTAACATAACATTTGAAAGAAATACAAATTTATATACTTAAAGTTTGAAGGAAATGTTTGCAACATCTCTATCTTTTTTACCCTATAGATAAGAAGTTAATTTCTTTTTAAAGTTATAGTTGGTCCTTCAATAAGTATTGTTCACATAAATCGAATATATAACATTTGACTTAGTAAATAAATAAGATGAAGTTGAAATTTAAATATTCCAAGCTTACCAAACTGAAATTCTAGAATTTGTTTTGAAAAGTCGTATATTCAATAAATGATGGGCCTTAGAGAGGCCATAACTCTTTTAAATATATATATATATATATATATATATATATATATATATTATCATTTGAGTACACCATGCAATCTAATATGACAAGTATTCGTAGTATGACCATACAAACCACAATAAAAACAAATAGGTGATTTATGATATGAAATTTTTGAAAAATCAACATGTTTCTTATATGATCTCTTTTTAGCATGCATGTCTCCAAACCCGGGTCTATTACCAAAATTTCTTTGTTTTGCAAGCAAGTTATCTAAGTTATGACTAACCTTGTAGAAGTTAGCAACTTTTTCTTTTAAACATGCATTCTTTTTTTCCAAAACTGGACATTTTTCACAAGAGGGTGTCATAGTCATTTTAGAAGCACAATCACATATATATATATATATATATATATATATTATGGGGTAGTTATTAAATAATTATTTTTCTTAGTCTATTGGTTTTGTAGAATCTTTAGTTAGATATACAAACTTTTTGTAGAAATCAAAGATTGGTTAAACTCAAATATGAGTTAATTCAAACAATTTATTATATAAGTATAAATTGTTATAAAGGTTAAAATGATAAACTGAAATAGTAATTATTTTGGAACAATGTTTGTTTATTTGGATGATTATTGTATGAAATTTAGAATTGTGAGGTTGAAAGAAAAGAAGGGAAGATGAGTAATAAAGGTTTCAAATTTCTAACATCTGGACCACAGAATAGTAACCGAACATGTCACAAAGAATGAAATCACTTTGATACCATATAGAAATCTATGGTGGTAAAAGATTGGTCAAACTCAAATATGAGTTAGTTCAAAAAAACTTATTATATAAGCATAAACTGTTACAAACATAAACTAAAATAATAACTAACAGAATAAACTTAAACTAAAGATAAAATCAAATAGAATGAAACTAACTAAATCCTAGATAAAATTATTCATTATCAATCCAAATTATTAAACAATTTTAAATTTATTCATCTCTTATACTTTTACAATTGTTAGTATCTTAAAAATGACAACTTAAAAGAAAATTTGTATGAGCCAAGAATTGAGCTTGAAGATGAATCAATAACCATATACCATAATTAATTGTTTAAATATATATAGTATGACCAATTAAGTCATATACTTTAGATTATTGTCTGTCTGGATCGGGTCTATCCACTACCCAAAGCTAAAAGACCTAAAATCATCAAAATTGATTTTTAAATTAATTTTTTTTGTAGTAATCAAAGTTGATTTTATCTCTACCTAGTACCTATAATTTTTTTATATAAGTTCAAATCTATATCATACTTATAACCCATGTTATCTTATACTAATATTTTATAAGAAAAATACACAACTTGGTATCTAGTGAGTGGTGTCTGTGCCACTTTCCCAAGTGGATTTGCTCTGAAATAAAAAAATGTTAAAACTAAACAGATTTCTCTAGAACTCTTATTTCTCTCTACCCTTCAATGTTTGAGTAAGTTTTATTTCTTCCTCACTTGCATTGATTGTTTCACACACTCCACACTTTAATTTTACTTATCCGATTCACACACAATTCTCTTATATTTTGGTAGTGAACGGTGAAGTGATTCTCAGTTACCAATTCATTGTTCTTTTTCTAACTTGTTCATTTAAAGAATGGATCAGATTTTTACTCACAGTTTAAGTAAAAGAAAAGAATAATAATTGATAATGACACTCACTTACATGAATTTTTTTATCTTTGGGTATTTTTCCTATGGTGAAACAAAAGTTAATTCAAACCTACAAGAAGCAACAATAGAATTGATTGTGCAGATAACTATAGAAATCCGATTGAATATATCACTAACTTACCAAACTATAGAAATCTGACTAAATATACCCGAGTGTACCCGTGTTTAACAGTAACTTACTGCGTACCAAAGAGAAGAGAACCACGTATCATCACTTAGAGTTTAAAATCTGTGCATGGTTAATGTAAAGTTTTTACATTGTCAACATATCATCCACTATTGATTTGTTGTATATGTAGCAAACTTAGACACTTGAGGATTCTGTTAATTCTGTACTGAATACTATATCTATTGCATACATTTCTGATATGTATCAAATTAGAAATAGCAAAAGATGTATAAGAACCAAACTCTCCACAATCTAATCCTAACCCTTAAAGACAGAATGAATGATTAACTACTAACTACTTCCTATTTTTAACAGCTGTCTCATACAGCTTGACTAACTGACTTAGCTCGATTAGTCAAGATCAAGGTTTTAAATCTCGATTTGCAACTTTAGAAATACTGATATGTTAAGGTTTTGAGAGTTGCAATATTACGTTGGCCTCATTTTCCTATAATTGTCTATAACCTTTGGGAGTCGCCGAAATGGCTACCACAACCGGTATTTAAAATCTTGGTCAAGGGTTATTATCCCATGTCCTCTTGCTGTAGGACACATTCTTAAGGAATGGATCCCTACTAATGCTTCCTCTTTCTGTAGTACACATTCTTGAAGAATGGATCCATATCAATTACAGTTTTTGCCTTTCGGGTTGAATCTACTGCACTGGGTGCCTTTACATACTTATATTGTGTTTACACAACACTAACATCAACACTATTTATTCACTCTTTCTTTTCTGTGCAACAAGCACTCTTTTATACATGACTTGCTCTATGCTTATTTGCTTGCAATGATAAATACATTTCAAAATTAGTTATGAATTTTAAAAGCTTATATATATATATATATGTAGCATGAGCATCTACTGTTTGATAGACATGTCAAAACATTACTGAAGGGTTGGAACCAAAGAGAACAGAACCAAACAAAACATCATGTTTTGTCCTACTTCATCCGATTCTGTTTGCATACCAAATACTATCAATATTGACAATAGAGGAGAGAGACTTAGAGTCCGTTTGCGAGTTGGGTTTTAGAGGGGAATGAAGAGAAAGGGAAGGCTTCAGAGCCATCTCACAAGTATACTGCATGGCTCCCAAGTCTTTCATTTCCTTTCCCTCCCCTCCAAAATCCAACTCGCAAAGAGATCCTTAGAGGCGGCATATAGTGTTACCATGTAGTAGCTAGTGCTTTAAAAAGTAATGTTTTATATATGTAATTTTTTTTGACGAAAAGTATAGATTATTAGCTTGATCCCAAAAATGAAATAATGTTCTTCTTTGTCTTCCTCTATGAATATCTTTCAGCTCTACCACTGATAGGCTTCTTAGTTGTTTAAGCAATGGATATAAATAAGGAAATGCCAGTTCTGGTAGATACAACCACTGAGCATGATTATGCTCATCTGTCTAACCTACTTCAAGAATTCACTAGCATTCCTGACATTGACAAGGCATGGCTTTTTAAGTCACACAGCAGTGCAAGTAAGAATCCTTTGTTCATTCATTTCTTTTCGGCTTTTCGCTGTGTAGTTCTTCATGTCTTGTGTTAGTTCAATTGCTAGCTACGTGTTATTTTTGTTCATAGCTCTGGATTTACAGGGAATGTTTTCTATAACCCAACCAGATATTTTAGGAAACAAGAAAAGGAAATTGATTATGTCCTGTAACATTCTAAAACAAAGTTGCAGTTCTGCCAAGTTTCTGTGGGATCCATTTCCAATAGAGATGTCTGGGGTTTTTATCGTTGTTCCATCACCTTCTGGATCTAAACTTCTAATAATTCGAAATCCCGAGAATGAAGCTCCTTCAAGTTTTGAAATTTGGAGTTCTTCTCAAATAGAGAAGGAGTTCCATATCCCCCAGTTGGTACATGGCTCGGTATACAATGATGGCTGGTAAAGTGATTGTATCTAGTTATTTTGTTATTAGTAATCTCTTTACACTGTTCAATGTTAAACTATTAGAATCTTTTTATCTCATTGGTATCTGGTATTAGTTGTTTGAATTAAAATGTTCTATGATGTTGAATGCAAAGATAAAGCCAGCTTCCTCTGCAGCACTTCGGTTAAAGTTACTTTGACACTTCATGCATTATAAAGCCCGTTCCTTTATTCTACGATTTAGGTTCGAGGGAGTCTCATGGAACTTGGATGAAACATTCATAGCATATGTAGCAGAAGAGCCCTCTCCTGAAAAGCCGACATTTGATCACATGGGCTACAAGAAAGGTAGTGGTGCAGACAAGGATTATGGTTGCTGGAAAGGTCAAGGGGACTGGGAGGATGATTGGGGAGAAACATATGCTGGAAAGAGACAACCTTCACTTTTTGTTATCAACATCAACAGGTTTTCGATCTTTTATATTAACATCAGAATGCATTTAGATATGTTTCTTCGGTAAGAAACCTTAGTTTATTTAGTGTTTTCACAGTGGAGAGGTACACGCTGTTAAAGGAATCGACAAATCTTTGAGTATTGGCCAAGTTGTGTGGGCTCCATTTACTGAAGGCCGGGAACAATATCTTGTTTTTGTTGGATGGTCATCTGGCACAAGAAAACTTGGTATCAAGTACTGCTCTAACAGGCCTTGTGCAATATATGCCGTTAGAGCGCCACATCATGAGTCGGAGTTCCAGTAAGTCACTTTAGTAAGGTCTTCCTAACCTCCTTTGTTTACAAAACTTTAAGAAAGTTTATGTTTATTGTTGGTTATTTCCGAACTGAAATATAGAAATAATGTTGTAACATGTAGCTCGACTGAAGACTTGCGTGCTCTGAACCTTACTCAAACCATAAGCAGTGCCTACTTCCCACGATTTAGGTAAGCTGGTAGTGTCATATACTTGTGTTTACGATTTTTGGCAAGTATTTTGTGGTTATATTTTTGCATTTATTCATTTGCCTCCATTTTTTTTATATACTTTAGGGTGATACTTTTTCTGCACAACTACCTAGTTTTCGGTGTGCAATGTGATAAGTTATTGACACCATAATAGAAAATGTAGCCAGAGATGAAGGTGATCAGTGGCTAATTCAAGTTATTGTTCTTACTACCTATGGCCAGAAGTCAGTGGCAGTAGCAGGCACTGGTGGATGGTGGTTGTTGAAAGGATAAGCTTCTTTCAGAGAAATATTTTCTTTTCAAGAACAGAGTTCTCTTTTGAACTTTTGAAGTGCCTCACTTTTATTGGTTATTTCTTCAAGTGTTGGAAAATATGAAAATATATTTCTCTAAAGCTACTTTCCTTTGAAGTTGAAATTTGAAACTTAGACATCCTAACATTTCGTCAGTAGAGACTTGTTCCGACAGAAAAAATACTTCCATCATTCCTTTTACCTAGTGAGATAAAGCATATTATGACTTGAGAGTTTATTTACCTGCACTACACTTATATCCCCTAATGAAACTCAAAAGGTGCTTTATTAATCAGTAAATTGATGTAATTTAGTCATGATTCTTGATTGCCTTCAGTTCCTCTATGTCTCAGTGGTTAATACTGAAGAAAGTGCTATGTAATTGACATTGTCTAACTGGTCAGAAAACCAACGTTGTTCTGTCTGTTCAACTATTGGACCTGTTTAACTTCTTCAATACAATGATTTTAGCTACTTTTCCACATTCCTATTTAGAAAAGTTATAACATAACATTTCTGTTTGTATGTTAATCTTGCAGAAACCATCCCGATTTTCCTTCTCTACCTTAATTTTCACTTTCCTTTAATATATAACATTGTGCCTTGATTTCCTGTGGTCATTATTTTCCCGTCTCCTACGTGAACGAAGAGAGAAGTCTCTAGTTAATGTAATACTGCTTCATGAAATTATATTAGTTGTTGAGAAATTGCCTCCTTAAAATTCTGACCATTATTCATGAACTTCCACCAGCCCAGATGGAAGGTTCCTAGTGTTTTTATCTGCAAGAAGTGCAGTGGACTCTGGAGTTCACAACGCAACCAATTCACTTCACAGAATTGATTGGCCCGCGGATGGAAAACTATACCAATCTTCCAAGATTAATGACATCGTAAGCTCTTCGTATTCCAGACAGTTTATTATAGATGTGATTCGTTTAACTGAATTAATTTATAATTTTGTATGGCCTTTGAAATCTTAGTTTTAGTTAATCTGTTTATGTTACGAAAATGATCTTCTTCACTATGCTACCACTTCTAAGTTAATAACATGCTTAATATTTTTGTTAGTTAATAACATGTGATTTCTCTCAATTTTGAAGATTCCTGTTGTGATGTGTGCTGAGGATGGTTGCTTCCCCGGGCTTTACTGTACAACTATCCACAATAATCCTTGGCTTTCTGATAACCGAACTATGATCATATCATCTATCTGGCACAGTAGTGAAGTTCTACTCTCTGTGAATGTGTTGAGGTAACCATAAAAAATGGTAATATTTTTATATTCCATTTATACAAGGATTTAAGGAGTAATTTATGATCTACTCTTTTTTCATCATATTTTAGTGGAGAAATATTGCGTATCAGCCCAGAAGACTCGAATTCTTCGTGGAATCTTCTTATGCTGGATGGGAACAATATTGTTGGCAGTAACATCAGATGTTCAATTTTTTAATAAGTTGGCCTATTGGAGTTGAGAAACATGTAATATACTATCTCTTTTACAATCTTATCGCAGTTTCTAGCAGTCCAGTCGATGTTCCTCAAATAAAATACGGAATGATCATTGAGAAGGGAATGAAAAATAGTACATGGAGTTGGTCAACCATATCCAGTCCCATATTCAGATGCACTGACAAGGTTTATTTTCTTTGAGATATAGGAACCATTGTCAAACACATATCGTATGTTTATGAGTGAATCATTGGATTTCGGCTGCAGGTTAGATCTTTGCTGTCATCTCTCCAGTGCACTATACTGAAGATCCCAGTCAAGGATGTTTGTGATGGCCTAACAAGAGGTCTTTAAGTTACTTATTTCTTACTCACTAACATTTAACATTAGGTTGAATGACTTCGTGAGATTTCATGTGCTTAATCTTGCGAACTAGTTGAGAAAGCATCTCATTACATCTTATAAAGTTCAATATATAAAATGTTCATCAATAAGAAGGTGAAGTAATCTTTTTTTGGTACATAAAAAAAAAAGATTACTTCACCTCCTTATTGATGAACATTTTATATATTGAACGAAAAAGGTCTAACCCTTCATACTAAAAAGGTCTAACACTTCATAAGAAAAAAAGCTTGGGAAATCTTGATTCTATAATTACATTAGTAAAGTGAAGAATGAGATATTAGTGAACTTATAACCTTTTCAGTTCTAAGTATAAAGGGCATAACTATAACCACACTTGCAACAATAAACATAAAAGAATTTTGTTATCTATTTGTTAATTTTTATGTCACCATTTGAAGCAATTGGAAAATTGAATTGACCAAGATCATCTTTCAAGCAATGCAAGCATGTATTTGATGACTTAGTACATCTGGAAATGTGTACTTCTACCCTTTTTCATAGATCTCACTCAAAATTTTGGGCTATATAACTGTAACATTTGTTATTTTTATTTCTATTTCAGGTGCTAGTAAACCTTTTGAAGCTATATTTGTGACTTCTGGATCCAAGAACAAGGATGTATTGAATCCTTTGATTGTGATCCTCCATGGAGGGCCACAAGATGTCTCTTTGTCACACTTTTCTAAGTCTTGGGCTTTTCTGTCTTCAGCTGGATACAGCTTGCTGATTGTAAATTACAGGTAAGCAAAATACTTCTGAATTTCCAAGCATTTTTTGGGCCCATATATCATTAAACTTTTACAGAGTTTGAAAGTTTGTTCATATTCCGGTTGATTAAAATTAGTCTGTTTGATTATGGGAGATGGATGCTCTCATACAAATACTGGTCTCTGTGCCAGAGGTTATTGATTTAACTCTAATGATAATGGACTTATGGCTATAGTTTTTATGGAAAGTGTGCCTAATTAGATTGATTAGCTAGCTTGAATGATCAGTAAGAGGTTTGGTTAGAACCTGTATATTACAACATCAAAATCCCTCAAAAAAAATATATGCACAGGAAAATAAATGAATGACACTGATAGATGAGAGATGGAGCATGATTCTTTAGTTCTTAACAAAATATATTCTTACATAGTTTAAATTGAAAGTTAGCATATATTCATACATAGTCTATATATAGAAACTGTAGTAAACATTTTGGACTTTAGAATTGTGTGTGAAATGATGTATAAGGTCTATTTTGATTTCATAATGATAGCGGAAAAGGTAAGGGCGAAAGTGAGAGGGTGCTGACGTTTTTGCTTGAAATCTTATAGCTACAACAAAAAATTGAAGTTACTTTTCTGTTGTGCTACAATGATGAGTCTGAACGGATTAATTAGATTTGGTAGGTAGGACTGGAGTCTTCTAAGCTTCATCTGCATCCCAATTATTTAGTTTAACATTTTGTGATGAAGGTGAGTCTTGGTGAAGGTTTTTGTTTAGTGACCAAGAAATCATGAGTTCAAATCCTAGAAACAGCATCAGCTTGCGTGAGTAAGGCCACATACATCTACCATCTCCAGACCCCACTAGGTGGAAACCTCGTGCGCCAGGCTGCCCTTTAATAGTTTGTGATATTCATAGTGTTTTTCTTTCAGAAATGAATGTAATTGTCAACATACATAAGAAAAAACCCAGTATAATCACGTGGCATGGAGGATCTTTTACATATCAGAATATGGATGAAGACATGTAACTATATTAAGGCTTATAATATGTTATTTTATATCTGTTTTAAAGCTTATTATAATGTTATTATTTCTCAGAGGTTCATTAGGATTTGGTGAGGAAGCATTACAATCTCTCCCAGGAAGAGTTGGGTCCCAGGTATTTATTTGTTTTTTCTACTCCTAAACACTTAGATTTGGTAATGTTATTTGGGTGAAGCTTTACTTTTTCTAAGCTAGTCACATAACTACATTGAATGTTTTCTGGGTTAGATCATGATTTAGTTTTTCAACTGTAGGATGTCAATGATGTTCTCTCTGCCATTGATCATGTCATCAACTTGGGTCTTGCTAGTCCATCCAAGATTACCGTTACTGGCATTTCACATGGTGGCTTTTTGACAACCCACTTAATTGGTCAGGTGCATTAAGTGTAGTTACTATGACTTCTGACATATCCATCTATGTGCCCTTTTTGACTTTGCATTTTTCTGTCAAGCATCTCTTACCCAAACATCACATCCTATCATACTATCCCCTAGTGGTTATGTCCTTTACTATTCTAGTCAATGTGAGAGTCCTAAGTTGTGACCCCCTTTAAGGGCCAACATCCAAGACGGCTTTCACTCTATCGACACTGACCCGATGGTAGTTCTTTCTCTTTCTGGTGGCTTCACTCACCTATTAGTATTCAGTAATATATCTTAATCTAACCTATAGCTCTTTCCGTGACACAACTCTCAATGAAAGCACCAATTGTTAGGATTTAGGTGGGAAAGCCTTATGGTTTAAGTACCACATTAAGTTTACAATTCTAGTCAATGTAGGACTTTTAACAGATTCATAAAATCAGTTATAATTGGGAACCCATATGAAACCAAGTTTGAGTTCGATTGGTTCTACAAGTTACTTGTACTGTGTTCCACATAGATATCATATCATGACTAAAACTGCTAAAATAGAAGCAAGAAAAGGATAGTACAACAAAATGCTTCTTAGAAGCTTAACATATATGGATATATTGGAGCAATGGTTTACAAAATACCAGTGTTCACTTTAACAAAAAATGCAACTTTTTTCTATTCTATTTTTTGAATTTATGAATTTGTTGAACGATGGTAGCTTTTGCTGACAATAAAATTAGGGCTTTGCTGCAGGCACCGGAGAAGTTCGTAGCAGCAGCCGCGATAAATCCTGTTTGTAACTTCACACTGATGGTTGGTACAACTGATATCCCTGATTGGTGCTATGTAGAAGCTCATGGAACCGTTGCTCGAAATTGCTTTACTAAAGCACCTTCAGCAGAAGATTTGGCTCTCTTTTATAGCAAGTCTCCTATTTCACACTCCTCAAAGGTTCTTGCATTGAACTGAACACTTTTATTAGATTGAATTGTACTGGCATAACAAGAGCTCTCAATGAGTGTGTTTTGTACCATTAGGAGATGAATATCATTATGATATATCCTACTGCATACCCTTGATTTCTGGCATTATAGCTTGTATTTTGATAACTTGTGCAGGTAAAAACACCAACACTTTTCCTCTTAGGTGCTAAAGATCTTCGAGTTCCACTTTCCGATGGACTGCAAGTAAGTGCTCATGAGTTTTATCTTCTTAAATGGACTTGTATGGAAAATTTGACATTATTTAACATGTAGTATGCTAGGGCTTTGAAGGAAAAAGGAGTTGAGGTCAAAGTCATTATGTTTCAAAATGATGTTCATGCACTCAAAAGGTAGACAAGTCTTACATTACCATATGCCTTCAAACTGCATAGAATCACAATCATGGTTTTGAATACTGTCTCATTCGATTTTCGTCCTTGTTGTGCAGACCGCAATCTGACTTCGAATGTTTCCTTAACATTGGGGTGTGGTTCAACAAGTACTGCAAATAAGCAGGTATTTCGGCGTGCTCATGAAAAGATTCAACAGAAAGGGTATTGGGTGCACTGAGCCACCAAGTCTTCAAAACTATATGCTACACTTAACTTCATTAATTAGCATATACTTATACAAAATACTTGTGAATGTAAACATGGTTTTATGCTCATGCTTTGATAGTACAGTTATTTATAACCCAGCATAGGTTAAGTGCTTAAACAAGAAATCTATCTGCTTACATTAGCAGTACATGATTTTATATGTAAAAAATATACATTAATAAATCTTTCTATTTGCCGTTTAATCAATAATAATTAATAACTATGTTACAGATCTAATAACTAGAATTGAGTTGGACTAGTGTCAAATCTATCTAGTTAGGAGGGGATCAATCAACATTATTTGGGACCTAACTTGAGCATATTGCTCATTCAATCTCATTAGAAATCTAATAACATAATCTTGTTTTATATAATTTTCATATATTGAATCACAGCACAAGAACAAGGTGTGATGCATTTGCAGTTGGTAATAAGTCTGAAATTTTCCATTTCTTAATACAAGGTCTTAAATTGAGAAACAATAAGGTTACTTTGGTTTAAATGGTAGAATTCTTCTTATAACTTAGCGATACGAAACATATTTTCCTAAGAAAATCTATCTTGCAAAATTTTCCATATCTTAGCAGCACAATCAATCCAAATGATTGATTTCAAAATGGATTCTTCCACATAATGTTGAATCCAGGATAGTTTCATTGTATTGCATCTTATCCCGGGATCATATAGGGAATCATCCAATGGTGGTTGTGTCAAACTTTCATTGATAAATCTAAGTTTGTTTTTGGATTGTCGGGTTAGCTTCATTGCTATGCCCATGAATGGTAGTTCTTTCCACTTAACAGTGGTGTGACAAGAATTAAGGAAGGGTTTGATGGATTGGTATATTGATCAAAGAGAGAAGAAGAAAACAATAATCAAACTTTTTATTGCTATATGTTCAGTAGAGTTACAAACTCAAGGAAGAAGTTACACACTTCAAGTGAAGTAACCAAAAAGGAAAGTAAGTAACCAACTAACCTAACCAAAACTACATAAAGCAAAATTGCCTAACTAACCCGCCAAGATACAATGATGGGCTTTAAACCACAAGCCCAAAACAGCAACAAACAAATATTGGGCCATGAAACAAATAATGAATAGCCCAACAAGCAAAAAAATTGAATATGTACTTGTTGAAGGAAAAGGAAGAAATTGGCCTATGGCTGAATATATTCATGCCTGTTACAATAGCTAAGGGAAAATACGATAACAACATGATAGGGAAAAGTCAGCATAGTCCAACTCCACAATAGTGTCAATATGATAGGCTCAAAAAGACAAGATCATGTCACTTGCAATGATGACAGACCTCCCATTAAAATGTAGATTACTCCATCTTATAGTATAAAAATAGGTGAAATCATTCATAAAGAAATTATATGTATTCTTATTCTAAAAATACATCTGAAAATATTAACTTAAGCGTGAGAGTCAATTTTTTGGAACCACCCAAAGCAATTCAAGCCAACAAGTGTCCGATTCAACAAAAAATAAGAGGTGACTTTATCCGGTCACCAGTTTGGTCCAGTCTCAATTGTATTTGCATAAGAATGAATATCATTAAGTAATTGATTGAGTTCAAGAATTAGTCTCAGTCAATATTTAAAGTCAAATAAAGAACAAGTCTTATACGACTTGTGTTCCCCGAACTTTTGTTTATACGTGCATATTTGTTCAATTATGTACATAACAATAATATAAATTTACCCCAAAGCATGTACTACATTTGGTTGTAACATTTTTTTAACAATATTTTTCCAATTGTTTTTGCTAATTATTTTTGACACTATAATACAAATAATTTACATCTTCAATGCGAATATCATCTCACTTCTGTAAATATTATCATGTATATTTTCATCATATGTACAATATATGCACTTGATTCTCAAATATATATGTACCACTTCATATACTAAATTAAGTGTTCATTAGAATAACTGATATTGAAAAGAAAATTTATAAAAAAAAAGGAAAATGCATTATATGTAAGAGAAAAAATATATATATGAATTATATATATTGTTATTGTATTACTCACTATTTATGTTTAGTTATTATTGATTATTAAAAAGGTAATACAAACGAATGGTGAATGATCTTCATAATATATAAATAAATAAATATATATACTATATATATATATTTATTTATATGAAACATATATAAATATCAAATTTTATATGTAATTTCCTCTTAGACCGAATTAACTTAATTCATTCAGTCAACATTTTAGTTGGATAAGCCTTTTGAATGTAAAGCTGATCTGTACAAGAAACCAATCATGATCAGTGGTGAAATATTGTGGAGCAATAAAATAAATAGAATAACCCAAAATCTTAGCAGCCAATCAGATTCCCTGGTTCTTGCGTGTTAATCAAACACAATTCGCTCTTCAAATTCAAAACCCCTTGTTTATCTTCTAATCCCACTTCTCCTTTTAGTTAAACAATACATTCTTTTAGAAATGATGAATGATTTTTGATCGGTAGTATTCGAACTTATTCTATTTCCCTCTCAATGGAAACAACACTCACTCACTTCCTCTATGCTTTACTTCCATCACCAAATAACTCTCACATTCCTTCCTTTTCATTCTTAACACATAACAACACCAATAATGCACTAACCATAATTCCATACGCAACCAAAACAAAAACAACACTGGTCAATGACTCCATTCAACAAAAACACCAAACCCAACCAATTAACATACTTCATCACCAAAACAGAGACCCTTT
Source organism: Lupinus angustifolius (assembly GCF_001865875.1). Classification (NCBI taxonomy): domain Eukaryota; kingdom Viridiplantae; phylum Streptophyta; class Magnoliopsida; order Fabales; family Fabaceae; genus Lupinus; species Lupinus angustifolius. Next base: position 13,235,791 of record NC_032015.1, on the reverse strand, counting down.
AGGATCAAACGATCTTGGAATAACCGTTTCCATGTGGCTACGTCAAAGCATGAAGGCAATGGCATCTCATTTAGCTTCAGCTGAGTTACAAACCGAGTTTCAATTCTCCGAGTTGAGCCAAAGGATGAGACCGGGTTTGAGTTTCGTTATCGAAGCTCAACCTTTTCTTAAAGCTGTTCCTTTGCCTCTTGGGTTTGAAGTTCTTTGTTTGAAGGTTTGCACTCATTATCCGACTCTGTTTCATCATTTTCAGACAGAACTTCGTTGTGTTCTCAGTGAGTTGCAGAGTAAGGACTTGGTTCGGGATTGGCGCCAAACTCAGTCGTGGAAATTGCTTCAAGAAATTGTCAATTCAGGTTTTGTTTCTATGCTGGGATGTGTTTTGTTGAGAAACTGATTTTAAGATTATTTATGAGTGTAAGAAAGTTATGTGTTTAGATTAAGTTGACAGTTAGTAGTTCTACAAGGATGGAATGGGAGATACAATAATGATTTTGTAATGTGAATTTTATAAATTTAGCGACTAACTTGTAAACATTTATAGATTAAACAGCCAATAGTGTTTCAAATTTCGGGTGTGGTCGTGATTACGGTATATGAGTTATTTTTTGTGATTAAAAATATATTTTTAAATTCGATATAACCGAAATGAGGTTCGATGCTGTTGTGTTGCGACCCAATGCGGCCACATCATTATGATTCCATATCATACCACAATTGCAATATGATGCGGTTGCAGCCTGCAACCGCAATATTGTGACCGCATCAGGTGATGTGGAATCATTGGGGTCTAATCTACAATTGGAGAATAATAATTGTAAACACTAAATTGCTTATTTACCCATCTTACTTTAGTTTAATGTTTTAATTTGTGGTTGTTCTTGCACTATCATTATGTTTACTGTAATGTTGCGGTTCCATAGTGCAATTTGAAACATTGTTTTAATTATTATATTGAATTAGTGTGCTGCTCCAAGCTATGAATGAGAGAGGTTTGTTTTACAGATCAACATCTGGCGGTTGCAAGAAAGACAGTACAGCCAAAGACTGTCCAAGGGGTTTTAGGAATGGACTTGGAAAAGGTCAAGGCAATGCAGCAGAGAATTGACGAATTCACCAGCAGCATGTCTGAGCTGCTATGGATTGAAAGGGATTCTGAATTGGAGTACACTCAGGAGGAATTGGATGCAGTTCCTAAACCATATGGCACTTCAGACTCATCAAAACCGATTGAGTTCTTGGTTAGCCATAGCCAGCCTCAGCAAGAACTCTGTGACACCATTTGCAATTTAACTGCCATCAGTACCTCTAAAGGTCTGACACTGTCTTAACTTTCCTTCTGCAGTTTGCTCTCACGTAATTCATGTTCTGTAAAAGAAGGTGCATTGTTGATTTGCTTATGAATTATGCTATAGTATTAGTCATAAAAAAGGGGTGCCTAGTGAATGAGACTCCCACTTAGTGAGGTCTGGAAGGATATATGTATGCAACTTTACTTTCACAAGCAAATAAGCTGTTTCCAGGATTTGAACATGTGAGCTCCTGGTCACAAGGTAAGCAACTTTATTGTTGCGCCAAAGCTCACCCTCGCTATAGTATGACTCATGGTAGAGTAAATTCATTAATATTTTAGGCATGATCTATATTAAACATCTTATTGATCTAGTCTACTTACAAGAATAATATATTTGTGTAAAATATGTCAGTTGAACTTATTGAGTTTATTCATTGTGTGTGTCTGTCTATATTGACTAGGATTACCTCTAGGTTCAGAATGAAAATCATAATTCAATGTGATCCAGGGGATATTTATGTACTCTGAGTAACAAGACCCTAAGAAAATCAATAAGTTAAATTTCTAACTGCACCTGTCTTTATAATGTATAAACTATAAACACTTGACCATAGAATGCTAATCTTATCAGCTTAGTGTTTAATGAGGGACTATATCTAGACATTAGTATGATCATATTTGATTGTGTAAACAGGACTTGAGGGAATGCATTCAGTGTTATTCAAGGTCGAAGGGAATCATCGGCTACCGCCTACTACTCTTTCACCAGGAGACATGGTTTGTGTGCGAACCTGTGACAGAAAGGGTACAGTTACAACTGCTTGCATGCAAGGATTTGTTTACAATCTTGGAGATGATGGCTGTACTATTAGTGTTGCTTTAGAGTCACTTCATGGTGATCCTACATTTTCTAAACTATTTGGGAAGAGTGTGCGCATTGACCGTTTTCAAGGACTGGCTGATGCTCTTACCTATGAGGTAATTTAAAGTCTATCATGTTACACTGCCAAAACATTTAATGGCTCCAAGACACATTTGTGGAAAAATTATGTATCGATAACAACTAACTAATAAGTTTTGTGTACGCACACTTGTGTTTAATGAAGAACAAAATAAATTCTGTGATTTCTACCAAAAGGAAAATGAGAAGTATATGGTCAACTAGTAGTTAGTTGACTTGAGTTATGCTATTTGGTCTAGAAGCTGAACAGTCTGATAATGAGTAGTGTATTTACTGTAGGGTGTCAATATGCATATGCCTTTCCTAACCCTTGAAACTGAACTATTAAAAACCAATTTGTTACTGCTTGAAAATTGATATTACAACTGACAAGATGACAATTGACAAAATAGAAAGACTGTCGCCTAAAGTTTCAGTGTAAAACATCAAATTTCACCACTTAAAGATGGTGCTAGTGTTTCAATGCTAACTAACTGCAGCCAAAATTTGAGCACTTCTTACATCATATTGGCTTTCCTCACTTTGTATTTGTGACTATTGACATTGATCAATTCTATTTTATACTCCCTCCATTTTATTTTAATTGTTACATTAATGTAATGCACTAAAATTAAGGTAGTTATTGCTTAGTGACAATGAGGTCAATGATTCAAATACTGGAAGCAGCTTCTTCGCTTGCGGAGTAAGAATGAGTACATCTACCATCCTCAGACCTCACTAGCTGAGAGTCTCATGCATTTTTGTAGTGATCAAATGTTCCTCGTGGTTACATTTTTCTTCCACCTGCTACAAAAAGGATGGATATGGTGATCTGGTTAAAAGTGTTAAGTGTTAACTACCCAAAACCCACTACCTACATTCTCTGGTAAAAAGATAATTCTAATTCTAGCAACCAGTTTAAATAGACAAACATAATTAGACTATGATGTTTCTCTGTTATTAATTTCATTGATATTTTACTCCTTCATATAGCTCACTGATTACATATGTGTGGATACATCCTTTAATAAGCTTCTTATTACTTTTTCCAGCGCAACTGTGAAGCCTTAGTTCTGCTTCAGAAGAATGGTTTGTGCAAGAACAATCCTTCAATTTCTGTTGTGGCTACACTATTTGGAGACAGAGAAGATGTTGAATGGCTTGAGAAGAATCATGTGGTTGACTGGGAAGAAGAAAATTTGAATGGACTATTAGGAAATGAAACCACTGATGATTCTCAGCAGAGAACAATTGCTCTGGGTTTGAATAAGAAGAGGCCTGTGTTGGTTATCCAAGGACCTCCTGGTACTGGAAAGACTGGTATACTCAAGCATCTTATAGCATGTGCTGTTCAGCAAGGAGAAAGGGTTCTTGTTACAGCACCTACTAATGCAGCTGTTGACAATATGGTTGAAAAGCTTTCAAATGTTGGATTAAATATTGTGCGGGTTGGGAATCCAGCTCGTATATCAAAAACTGTGTCTTCAAAGTCTTTGGCAGATATTGTGAATGCTAAGCTTGCACCTTTTCGAGAAGAGTGTGAGAGGAAGAAATCGGATCTAAGGAAAGATCTAAGTCATTGTTTAAAGGATGACTCACTAGCTGCGGGCATACGCCAACTTCTGAAACAGCTAGGAAGGTCGTTGAAGAAAAAGGAAAAGCAGACAATTAGTGAAGTTTTATCCAGTGCTCAGGTTGTGCTTGCTACTAATACTGGAGCAGCCGATCCTTTGATTCGAAGGCTAGATACTTTTGACTTGGTTGTCATAGATGAAGCTGGACAGGCAATTGAACCCTCTTGTTGGATTCCTATATTGCAGGGAAAGCGTTGTATTCTTGCTGGTGATCAATGTCAACTTGCTCCTGTCATATTATCTAGAAAGGCCTTAGAAGGTGGTCTAGGAATATCTCTACTGGAGAGAGCTACAACTTTGCATGAAGGGGTTCTCACTACCAGGTTAACAACACAATACCGTATGAATGATGCAATTTCTAGCTGGGCCTCAGAGGAGATGTATGGAGGATTGTTGAAATCTTCTGAGACTGTATTTTCTCATCTTCTTGTAGACTCTCCTTTTGTTAAGGTATTATTTCCCATAAATGACATCTCCATTTTCAATGAAGTGAAAGATTCTATTAATGTGCATTACATCTTGATCTAACCAAAGAATTTTGGACCTTCTTCCTATGATACTCAAAGTCATTCAAGTTGTTGGAAAAAGTTGTATGTAAAAAAGTCTCGTTGGACAATGTTATGTTTTTTGTGGTATAGTGTTTAAGCACTTAGATAATTGAGGGAGGTACATAGCCCAATGGAGGATCTAATCTCCCACATATTACATTTCATTCATAAAGAGGCTAGTTGAGGCAGAATTTCATTGGCAAACGATATTATGTTTGATGATGAACCAGACACGGAAAGAAAGTGAAATAAAATTGGCAACAATCATCCTAAAACTTACCGTGTGCACAAATATCGGACTATTTTTGCAATTACTGCAGCTTATGCCAGGTTGGTGCAATACTGATAGCTTTGTGATTGCTTAGATTAAGAGGCTGAGCATTGGCGTAGCATTAAGGTTGTTTGCCTTGTGACCTGGAGATCATAGGTTTAAATCCTGGACACAGTCTCTTCGCTTGCAAGGGTAAGACTTTGTACATCTATCTCCATATCCCACTAGGTGGGAGTTTCTTGCACTTGGCTGCCTATTGAATGATTTCTTATCTTAATAGACAATATCTAATGCTGTAGATTTACAAATCACAAGACTTCTGATGAAGCAGTTTTATATGGTCATGAATAGAGGAAATGAATGAAAAACTGTTTGTTGACCACCATTTTACGGATTTCTTACCTATTTTGTTGTATTTTGTGTTATGTATGCCTTTTAGTCAGGGATTATGTGGATGTGACAAATATTTTTTTTTATTTTTCTATAATAGTACATTTCGTATTACTTCTCATTACAAGAATGGAAACGTTGACCTGGCTTTTGCTGCAGTGTACATGGATAACACAATGCCCTCTACTATTGCTTGATACTAGAATGCCATATGGAATTCTGTCAGTTGGTTGTGAAGAGCGTCTAGACCCAGCTGGGACAGGCTCACTTTATAATGAAGGAGAAGCCAATATAGTTCTGCAGCATGTATTTTCCTTAACTTACTCTGGTAATTATGTTTGACACTTTCAATTTATTTATTTGGCCATATAGCTTTTAGAATCATGTGTCCCAAAAGAAGTGCATGATTCCAATGTTGTGCATGAACTAATGTAAAAAAGTAAGGAACTTGTAGTATTTCTAGTTTTCTAACCCTTCTTAATGTTTTAGCATATCATTTTCAATCCAAGAAAAGGATAAATATATTACTGCATATCATTTTATTGTCATATTTTTTTCAATGCAAGCTCAGTCTTTTGGGTTTTGATCTTGTGACAACTTTGTCCTGTGTTTTCTGATATCAGATTTACCTTGTTAATTTGAATCTGAAATGCAGGTGTTACCCCAACTGCTATTGTAGTACAATCCCCTTACGTTGCTCAAGTACAACTTTTGAGGGATATGCTTGATGAGATCCCAGAGGCTGCAGGTACTGTGGTTGCAACAATTGATAGCTTTCAAGGTCAGGAAGCTGATGCAGTAATTTTATCCATGGTATGATCTGAATCCAAACTTTATGCCTAGTTTCAACTATTTTTTATTGATAAAAAAATAAACTTGTAGCTTAAAATAAAAATGAATAACAAAACATGAGAAACTTAAAACATCATCATAATGCAACCCTTACATGTAATTTGAAGGTCCATGCTTTCCTAATTGCATGTGTCACTATGCTACATTTCTTGGCACAAACCCCTTTGTAATTCACCATCCTATCCTAAATCATGAAATTTAGTCAGCAAAGATAATTTTAAGCACCTTATTTCAAGAATGGTTTTTTTATCTTCAACATTCTCACTTAGTTTTTTGGGCCTGATGTGCGGATGCAATTTTTTATTTTATTATGAAAAAGAGGGCAACAAGGATCAAACTTCAGACCACTTAGACCATAGACATTCTTATGTCAATAATTAGATGAAACTTGAAAGTGATTTCTATCTCTATGGGTTGTTACTGCAGTAAAAGCTTCGGATATTATTTTGTCAACTTTTATTATAGTTTCTCGGCCACCATACCTAATATAATTATGACCATTATCACTGAGCTCTAAAAAATTTCAAATCTTACTCTATCCCTTGTAACTGAAGTTGTAACAGTATGAATTTACGTTCATTTCGATTCTGTAAATGAAGCATTTATCCTTAAACAGATATACTGTCACTAGGATGCTTGCACTGTGTCTCATCTTTACTTGTTTATGACTAACAAGTTTGGATATTGGAAGGATGTGTAACCGTAGTATATTTGGTGCGTGGACAGAAAGAGATGGGACATAACAAAACCTTCTGTTCTGTTCTATTCTCTGGTTCCCTCCTTTCAATGGAGCCAAAACATTTTACTTTTTAATCTGATGTCATACTCTGTTTTGTTTATAAAATACACAAAACACTTATCAGAATACACCAACTCTACATTAATGTTAGTTGACATAAATAATCTGCTACCAACAGTTTGATTATCTTACCTCAAAAATCCTGAGATTCATAGGATTCTGAATTGAAAAACCACTATACTGTGATGAAATATTTATCCAGTACCAATTTTACGTGTGGAACTAACATTGTCAGACCCCTCCTTTTTTCTTTTCAAGGTACGATCGAACACATTGGGAGCTGTTGGATTCCTTGGGGATAGCAGAAGAATCAATGTTGCCATCACAAGAGCACGCAAGCATGTAGCTGTGGTCTGTGACAGCTCAACCATATGCCAAAACACCTTCCTGGCAAGACTTCTGCGTCACATTCGACACTTTGGTAGGGTGAAGCATGCCGAACCAGGTAGTTTTGGAGGGTCTGGACTTGAGATGGGTCCACTATTACCTTCAATTGATTAGTGTGGCAACAGCAGTATGAAACAAATTTTAAACATGGAGCACCAATTGTTTATATTATTGTCTTCCTTTCTTGTTTCTATTTTCTTATTGATTCACAAATAGGCTGGCCTTTCAAGTGGTCAAACTTTTCAATACATAGCAATTCATGAAATTCAACATTTGTATATGAAATACTAATCATGCATGGAAATTATGAAAGAAAAGTTTATTCAATCACCCAACCAAAAGTTATGTTTAGTAGCATCATTTAAATTGCAAACCTCAACAAGTGTTGTCTATGGATATTTTAGGATCATTTTTCTAGACACCTTGGGGTTAAAAGATGAGGGTAGACCTATAACCATGACATATGTGCTTAATAATAAGGCTTTTGTTCCCTGCAATAAGACACTGCCATCATTACAATGAATTCAGAATTGAAGCATTAGCATATATCCGAAAAGTATCATCAGGTCGACTCAAGCAACTTTTTAGCACAGCAAAAAGCAATGCTCCTACTGATACTCCATAAATTTGCTGATTCATTGGTTTCCATCTTGAATTCTAGATAATCTACACATAAAATCATCATTGTTTGACCATTTTGTAAATCATGGTATTTGCTAAGAAGAATAAAGGGAAGGTAAAGTAGTCAAGAAGGGTTAGGATGGGTAGTTAGTTAGAAGGAGCTCTGTTACATAAATAGGGGAAAGAAGGGGAGATGGAATTTGTTTTGCAATTATAGTATTTGTCACTCACAAAGTGAAATCCTTTGAACTTGAGAATGCTCTCTACATGTATTTGTTCTTCTGCAATTTCCCAATTTGGTGATTTGGATTCCTATCATATCTGCTGTTTCCTTGGTTTTTATCAATATCTAGCCATTTTTCGAAATCAGACGCCGGAAATTTATTTGATGCACAATTGTTGAAGCATCAGTCTAAAATGGTGCAAATCAACTGAAACGAGCAATACATTAACTAAAACGAGCAGACATTTTACCTTTGCGGCACCAATTCAAGCTGTCTAAGGCTTATCTTAGCCTTTCCCTTAGGCCAAAACTTTATACTGTATTAGCAGTTCATAAAATTTAATATCTGTATATGAAGTACTTCTCATGTATGAAAATCATGAAATAAAAGTTCCATTCAACCTCAACCAAAATTTGTATGAAGTATCATTGTGTAAATTGTGAATCCCAACGACTGCTGTTGTTTTTGGATATATTATACAACAATCAAGTCTTAGTTTCATTAGATGAGGTCGGCTACATGAATGAACGACGATATGATGTTCTATCATAAATTATATCAATGGGCAAAATATTAATCTCTAAATCTCTACTAATCATTTTACCTATGATTTTTCTTATCCACTACCTCTAAAAATTGGATTAACCTCCATTTGGTCTTCCTTACTAAGATTTCTAATTGTCTCCTCCACATATTCCAAACCACATAAGGCATGATTCTATTATCTTTTTTAAAATATGAGTTACATAAACTTTCTCCCTAATGTGATTCATTCGTAATCACATCTTGTATAGTGTATTCACTCATCCAACACAACATTCTCATATATGTTATCCCAGCTTTCTTCGTAATGCATACATCTAGCATTTGGATATGTTAGAACTTGGTTTGTTGGAAGCCACTAGTGGGAACTTTTGGGTGTGAAATCTAAAAAACTCTAAGTCCCATATTGAAGAGTTTTAAAAAAACAACTCCCAAGTCCCACATAAGAGAGATGAAGAACTTAGAAAAAATCTCATATTATAAATAGAAGTTTCCTCCCTTCACAGTTTCTTGCCCCAAGTTGAATGTGCTTTTATTCAACTTTTTCTTTCTCCCTCATATTTTTCGTCGACGCATTTCCAGCAAACTTCTCTCTCTTTCTTCTGTGGCACTAAGAATTTGCACAGACAACCAAATTGTGGGAATTTCGAGAACTGACATTGGTAGTGATATTGAGGGAAAAGAATTCACACGGGTAGCCATATTATAGGCATTTCGAGAACTGAGACTGGTAGTCAGATTGTGGGAAAAAAATTGGCACGAGTAGCCATATTATGGATATTCCGAGAATTGACACTGATAGTCATAGTGTGGTGGGTGTATTCGAGATTGGTTCTTATAGTGTAATAAGAATTCGATAACAGAGATTTGAGCTGTTTTATCTTGGGGAAGGCATGGTTGATAATCTGCTTGCACATTTTGGGCAGTGCCACGAAACGTCTTAAATAGAGCGATCTGGTCGTGACTCAGTCAGTAATATGATGAAGATCTTGCTCCTAACCTTGACACGGTTTTGATGAAGACACCAACATCACATAAAGAAGAAAATGAAGAATACTTAGGAAGACAATGAAGATAAAGTTTTAAGGAATTTAAAGTCTAAGTCTAGAGGTACTTCTATCCTTATACTCTATAAAATACAATTAGTAGTATTGCTCAAAAATATTTTAAAAGAAAATTGAAAACTACAAGTATAAATGAAAACAATTTTCAAAATACTTTGTAACATGTTACTAGATCTAGGTAACATGTTATTATGACTAAGTAACAGATTACCAGAACTAAGTAACAGGTTACATGAGTGAGAAATGAGTTACCCAACAAAAACTGAATAGGGTAATCGATTAATCCCTTTGAGTAACCGATTACACGATTACAATATATGTGAGTAACCAATTACACAATGTGGTAATCAATTACTCAGTTGGACAAAATGTTTCGGTAATCGATTACGCCGATGTTGTAATCAATTACACAACATTTACCACAAACGTAATAGTTTCATTCCAATCGACTCCTACCTTTTCATAGAGGTGTTATGACTGATTGGAAAACATATTTAAAGACATTGAAATTCATAATTCAAACACACAACTCGCATACACAATCTGAATTTTTCCGAAACATTTTTTCTGCACTTTCTGCAACTTGTTTTTAACTTTCAAATTAAATTTTATGAAGTAGCTTTAAGTGTGGTTTCAAAGATTTTCAAACCTTCTGGACATTATAACTAAGTGTATAAAGAGTTACCAAATTGTATGAGATCATATTGTTCAAATCTCGTAAAGGCAATCCTTGAATTGTTAAGGTTTTCTTCATTCAATTTGCTGAAATACTTTCTATCACAAGGATGTGATAAGAAAGGGGATAGAATCACTTGAAAAGGTTGTCTTCCAAAGAGTGACATAGGTATTAGAGAGTGAGTAAGGTGCAAGGAAGTATTAGGGCGAGAATTTGTAATTATTACTCTTGATATCTAGTGAAGAAATCTCTTGTGCTGCAAAAGTACTGGATGTAACCTTCGTGGACAAGAATGTTAACTAGTATAAAACTCCATGAGTACTCTCTTCTCCCTTATCTCCTTAACTTTACTTGATATTTTTCTGCATAATTTTTTTCGCTGCTCCCAACTCTAAAATTTGCAGAAAAATCTATCATAGATTTAAGATAGCTAATTCACTCACCTCTTAGTTGCCCTTTTAGTCTTACAACTAAGTATTATTTGTACCATTTAGAATTGTTGCAAGCTACGACAACAATAATTTTAAGACATTTCAAACTGTAATGACATTCGTAGATAATATTATTAGACCAAAAAACTCTCACCTTAACAAACCATTTTAGTTTGATGGGACTAACTTCAAACAGTGGCAACATAAGAGGAAATATTTCTTCATTATGAGAAAAGTTGCACACATTCTGAAAACCGATATCCCAGTGCTGTCGAAAAAACTGTAAAAGAGGAAAGTAATACACTTGCTATTGATATAGCTGTCTGGAATGAAAATGATTACCTTTATAAAAATTTCATTTTGAATGAATTGTCAGATGATCTCTATGTTTATTACAGTCTATACAAGTCTTCCAAATTAATTTGGTATGCACTTGAGAAAGAAAGAAATATGATATTGAGGAAGCTGAGACAAAAAAAATGATCTTAGTCACTACCTCAAATATCAAATGACTGATAATAAATAAGTAGAGTCTCAGTCCTATGAGATACATAGAATTGCTTATGAAATCATTTTTGATGGCATGCCCCTAGAACGTTAAACTCAGAGAGCCTATGAATGTGTATTCATTGGATATTTTGTAAACAACAATGTGTACAGGTTTTATGACCTTAACACAAAAGTGATCATTGAGTCTAAACGATGATGATTTCAATTTCATAGATTTTCTTATGAAATCAGTAGAGTCTTAGTCCAATGAGATACATAGAATTTCTTATAAAATCATTTCTGATGGTATACCCCTAGAAAGTTAAACTCACTAAGCATATGAATGTGTATTCGTTGGGTATGCTGTAAACAACAAGATGTACAAGTTTTATGACTTTAACGCAAAAGTGATCATTGAGTGTAAATGACGTTGATTTCAATTTCCCTTTTAAATTGAGGAATAATGGGGGCACATCAACTAGTCACATACATGTGATTAGAGATAATGATAAAAAATGAAAGATTTGAAAAAGAACCTAGAAGAAGTAAGGGAACAAGAACTACTAGAGAGTATAGGCCTGATTATATGGTCTATATATTCGAGGAGGATCCATCAACTCTCCAAGAAGTTTTGACTTCTTCGGATACTGATTTGTGGCAAGAGGTCATAAATGATGAGATGGACTATCTAGAGTCTATCGAGACCTAGTGTGGATCATGCTATAGAAAGGATAATGAGATACCTTCATAAAACAATAAACCTTGAATCACGTTACTGAAGGTTTCCAACTGTCCTATAAGGATTCAACGATGTTGATTAGAGCACTCTTTCAGATGATTCCAAAGTAACTAGTGGTTATGTATTTAGCATAAATGGTGGGGTTGTTTGTTGGAAATAAAAAAATATTATTTTTATTCAATCCACTATAGAAGTTGAGATGATAGCACTAGCAACAATTAATGAAGAACAAGTTGGCTGAGAAGCTTGCTTATAGAGATTTCTCTATGGGAAAAATTGATACCAACTGTGTTGATCCATTGTGATAGTATCGCGACTACTGCAAAAATTGAGAATAACTTTTATAACAGTAAGAAATGACAAATACGTCGTAAGCATAACACCATTAGAGAGTTACTCTCAACATGAGTTGTAATAGTGGATTATGCACATATTGAGAATAACTTAGTAGATCTTTTGACGAAAGGACTAGCTAGAGATAAAGTACATAATACTTCTAAGAGTACGGGACCATTGCCCTTAGAACGAGGATCATTCATGATAATAAACCGACCTAACTGACTGAAGATCCCAAGAAATAGGTTCAATGAGTAATAACAAGTTTGAAGTGATATGTGGATGAACATGCTACAAAATTATGAGAATCATGATTCCTGCAACATATGTAAGGATGAATTAAACTCTTAATGAGATCTATAATCCAATTGGAGTGGAGTACCTAGGCTACAAGAGTACTCTTGATAGATTCATCTATGTGAATGTGGAAGTGAGGGCTGCTTGCTATGAAATTTTAGGGCATACATCTCTAGAGTGTTCACTATAATGTGATAGATGTGCATGACGTTTAACGCACAGGTTTTACAGAATACACCTTAAAAAGGTTGTGTGTTTGATGTCGGGGATACAGTTCAACACTACGAGACACTCTAGTAAATTCTGGATCTTACTCAATATGTAAATGTTCAAGTCACATGACACCTTTGTTTATGCACAATCTTATTAAGACCACATAAATTCTCGGAAATCGTTTTTTAATTTCAAGTGAGGGATTATTATAGCTTGGTTTGTTGGAAGCCATTAGTGAGAACTTTTGGGTGTGAAATCTAAAAAACTCTCAAGTCCCACATGGAAGAGTTTTGAAGGAAAAAACAACTCCCAAGTCCCACATAGGAGAGATGAGGAACATGGAAAAAATCTTATGTTCTATAGAAGCCTCCTCCTTCATATTTTCTTGTCCAAAGTTGAATGCGCGTTCATCCAACTTTTTATTTCTCCCTCATATTTTTTGTAAAGACATATTTCCGGAAAACTTCTTCCCCTTTCTTTCTGTGGCATAAGAGTTGGCCCAAACAACCAAATTGTGGAAATTTCGAGAACTGACACTAGTAGTCAAATTGAGGGAAAAGAATTGGCACAAGTAGCCATATTGTGGGCATTTTGAGAACTGACACTGGTAATCAGATTATGGAAAAAGAATTGACACGAGTTGCCATATTGTGGGAATTTCGAGAATTGGTACTGGTAGCCATATTGTGGTATATATATTCGAGATTGGTTCTTACAGTGCAATAAAAATTCGATAACAATGATTTGGGTTGTTTTATCCTAGGGACGACATGGTTGATAGTCTGCTTGCACATTTTGGGCAGTGCCATGAAATGTCTTAAAGAGAGCACATGGTCGTGACTCAACCAGTAAGTATTATTTCGTGTCATTTAGAATTGTTGCAAGCTACAGTAACAATATGATATTTTTTGTGGGAAAAATTGCTACACCAAAAAAGTTGGAAAATGAGTGTAGCCCTATGACCATGGTACAACTAGTGTTTGATACTGCTCTTGTTCCCCGCAATTAAACATTGTCACCATTGAGATGAATTTAGAATGGAAGCATCTGTAAGTTTTGTTCATGGAAACCATGTGTAAATGGATCTTAAGAAATTCATAATTTTCACATAGTAAGAATGATTATAGATTTCTTCTATCCATGATGACACGATCCTTCTTTAAATGTTATGTTGTTCTTCGTCAATAGAGAAACTCTTCTATCTCTTTCCCTTATTTTCTATGATCTTCCTTTATGGATGGCTGATAGAGACAAACTTTCTGGGTAGAGATATGGACAATGTTCCATGTCCTTTTTGTAATGAGTATAGTGCTTTCATCAAACACTATATATAGACTCTTTCCAAAGAGTCTTACTATTTCATTGATAACTCTTAATTCAAGAGTTATGTCATTCAAACAAAGAAATAGTATATCCCTTCATGTCACAAGATGCATTTCTCTGATATATTTCCTTCCATGTATACTAAGAACTAATAAGAGTCATAGCGGTTGTACATTATTTATCCGATATATTTCCTTCTGAGTACTACTATATTAGCCTTATGCATAACATGACACATTAAATGAGAATCATATAATAATGTCATGTAGAAAGAAAATTTTATTTTCAACATTACCATTATCACATGTGTACATAAGTGTGAAAATAAATTATTGATCAGAAACTTAAATATTAATGAGTTAGGAGTGTCAAACATTGAGACTTTATTAATAACATAATGTTCAATATTCATTAGCGGACATAATGCCCATATTTTTAACATGACTAGAAAATATTTTGGGCGGTAACCCTTTCGTCAAAGGGTCTAATGTCATAAGGTTAGTGCTAATATACTCAATTGACAGTCTAAGTTTCTGAACTTCTGTATCGAAAAAATATTTCAACTCCATAAGTTTAGCACATTTGAAATACTTGTCATTTTTAGAAAAGAAGATTGCTACAAAATAATCACAATAATGTTACAGCTGCTTGGCAATACAGTCGACTAACCCAAGTCCTGAAATAAAGTTCTGTAGCCACTTAACATGAACTATGGCCTCAAAGCATGCCACAAATTCAACTTTCATAGTGGATGCAACAATGACAATCTACTTCACACTCTTCTATGAGATAGTTCTTCCAGTTAATAAACATATATAACTGAATGTTTATGCATCTCGCAGAGTCTGAATTTGAATATCCTATCACTTCAAGGTAATTCGATATCCTATAAATAAGCATGCGATCATTTGTCTTACAAATATCTCAGACCTTTCTTTGCAGTTTTCCAATGTTATAACTAGGATTACTCTGGTATCCTTCTAACATTCCAACTACAAAACTAATATATGCTCACGTACAAGTCTGAGCATAAAATAAACTCCCAACTATATGTGCATAAGGAGTTTCTTCCATTTTCTTATGTTCTAAATAATTCTTTGGACATTGCGTCATAATAAACTTGTCTCCTTTCTGAATTAGAACGAGAAATGTTGAACATTTATCTATTCTGAATCTCTCTAAAATTTTGATAATATACGCTTACTAAGACAAGCTTAAAAGTCTTTGTGATCTATCACGAAATATTTGTATTCCAATAACATAGTTTGCCTCACCCATATCTTTCATTTAAATTTTTAGAGAGAAACATCTTAGTCTCATTTAGAAGACTAAGATCATTAGTTGCAAGAGATATGTCATCCACATATAGAACCAAGAAGATAAACTTACTCCCACTGACCTTTAGGTATATATATCGGTCAACAATATTTTCTTTAAACCCAAACGATACAATAGTATCATTAAACTTAAGACACCACTGTCGTAGAGCTTGTTTAAGTCCATATATTGATTTCTTAAGTTTACACACCATGTGTTCTTTTCCTTTCTCTATGAATCACATTAGTTGATTCATATAGACCTTTTTCTGTTAAATCTCCATTTAGAAAGGCAGTTTTCACATCCATTTGGTGTAACTCCAAATCATAATGAGCCACCAATGTCATGATAATTCGAAGTGAGTCTTTCTTAGAGACTGGCGAAAAATGTCTCTTTATAGTCAATGTCATCTTTCTAAGTATAGCCTTTTGCTACAAGTCTGACCTTATAACACTCTAAGTTACAATAAGAACCACGTTTGGTTTTGAAACCCACTTACGACAACTGTTTTGCAATCTTCTGGTAACTCAACAAAGTCCCAATCCTCATTTTGTTTTATATATTTTAACTCATTTTTCATGGCATTTAACCATTTATCGGCATTATCACTATCTATGGTTTGTGAAAACATAACTGGGTCATTCTCAATTCTTGTGCCGCATTCTGCCTCATATAGGTAAACTACATAATCATCAAGAATAGCAAATCGTCTTTCTCTTTGAGATCTTCTTAATGCTATCTCTTGTGATTATTCTACTATAGGTTCATCACCTTCATTTTTAGTAATGAGATTATTTTATTGTTCTCCATCATTACTAATCGGTTCAATAACTTTAGGAACAACATTATTAAGGACACAAGTAAATGAAACTTGTACCCTCACTTCTTGAATTTCTACTTTATGTGGTGTTTCACTCCGACTAATCTCATCAATCTCGATGAACCTAGCATTCTTAGTTTCAATAATTTCTGTAGTATGGTTTGGACAATAAAATCTGTACCATTTGATTTTTCTGGATAAGCAATGAAATAACCATTAATTTTTCTTGCATCCAGTTTCTTTTCTTGTGAATTATAAATTCTAATTTCTGTCGGACATCCCCAAACATGCAGGTGCCTTAAACCAGGTTCCCTTCCTATCCATAGTTCAAAAGGAGGCTTTGGAACTGTCTTAATAGGAACCCTATTTAATAAATATATAGCGGTCTATAAAGAATAAGTCCACAATGAAATGGATAAAGATGAATTACTCAACATACTCCTAACCATGTTCAACAATGTTCTATTAAGCCTTTCTGATATACTATTTGTTGTGGTGTACCTCACACTGTGTATTATGCACATATGTCCTGACTTTCAATGAATTTATAAAATGGACTTGGATGTTGTCCATTTTGATCATATCTTCCATAATACTCACCACCTCGACCAGACCTAGTAATTTTAACATTTTTATCTAATTGTCTTTCAACTTCAGCAATGTAAATCTCTAAGGCTTTTAACGTTTGAGATTTATCGGACAATAAATAGATATGTCCATAACGTGAATAATCATTGATGAAGGTAATGGAATATTTTTCCTTATTGAAAGAGTTAACATCAAAAGTTCCACAAATATCTCTGTGTATAATTTCAAGAAGCTTTGTGCTTCTTGTGGCTCCTTTCTTTGTTGTTTTGTTTGTTTACCTTTAATACAATCCACACATATAGTTAGATCAGTAAAATCTAAATCCGGAAGGATTTCATTCTTTACTAATCATTTCATTCTTTCTTTGGAAATATGTCCCAAATCTTTACGTCACAAGTAAGCATAACGTTCATCAATTAAGCCACGCTTAATTCCAACGTTATGATGCAAGGTTAAAAGTGTTTTAGAAAAAGGATTATCAAGATTTAACTTGTACAATCCATCATATGGTATATCATTGCCAATTAAATGAGTATTTTTATACAAACTGAAACATTCTTTACCAAATTTAAAAGAGTATCCAGCAACATCAAGTTTAGATAAAGAAACCAAATTCCTAGATATATTAGGTACGTAAAGAATTTCAAATAAATCTAAATGATGTCCAGTATCCAGGATTAAACGATAAGTCCCAACAACTTCCATTAGAACTTTCACTCTATTTCCCATAAAGTCAATTTTTTCATTTGGTCTTGTAGTTCGGGTCGTAATGAATCCTTGCATAGTATTAGAAAGATGAGCAGTATATCCAGAGTCAATCTAGAATCCTTGCATAGTATTACCTTTCTTTTCAAACCAACCTTTGTGTTTTGGACAATCCTTTTGGAAATGTCCAATCATTCTACAGAAACGACTTATGTTATCACGACGTTCCTTCTTGTGGATTTGAGAAGATGACTTGTTAATCTTTAAGAGTCCCTTCCCTTTCTTGTCATGTTTCTTACCGAATTTTTTTCTAGCTCATTGATGATTAACATAATTGATGAAATGATTTCCTTGACTCTTCATTTTGGTTTCCTCTTGAACTAACAGACTATGCAATTCCTGCACATTCCGTTTATCTTTCATGGTGTTATAGTTCATTTGGAAAGGACCATATTCAGAGGGTAATGAATTTAATATAAATTTCACAAGGAAGTTCTCATCCACATCCATTTCCAATGTCTTAAGTCTTGCTGTAATGTTTGTCATTTCAATGACATGTTCATGCATAGTACGAGAACCATCAAATTTCATGGTGGTCAATATACTCATTAATGTCCCAACAAGAGACTTGTCAGCAGTTTGGGAGCGCTCTTCTACAAAGTTTAGCATTTCTTTAGCACTTTCAGTTTTAGGAAGAGCTGACTTAATGTTGCCAGCAATACTCATTCGCATATACATTAGACTCAATCTGTTTGATCTTTCCCAATTTCTATAATGAACTTTATGTTCTTCGTTGCTTATATTAGTAATAGCATTTGGCTTATCTTATCTAAGTGATAAATCCAAATCCATTACCCCTAAGATAAAATTGGATTTGTTCACTCCATTAAGATGAGTTAAGTCCATTGAAAGTTGGAACAAATGAGAATTACGAATGCAAAGCAACATGTACTACAATATATAAAATTAAACAAAAACATTAAGGCCTTGAGTTACATGCTAACATAATTCAGACTACTTCATAAGTGTATATTAATATCTACATTTGGGTAAAACATCAATATACCATACTAGACATAATGATACTAAAAGAAATTCACATAATTTGGCATTGATACATACATATATTAGAAACATTTACTATATTTGGATATATAAATATAACTAATGATGCATTTATATTACCTACATTCATGTTCATTGATTATAGAGTAAATTACATTGACACCCCCTGAGTTTTAGTGAAATTACACAAACCACCCCTCACTTTTTTACACCTTCACAAACCCCCTATTTTTATATTTTCATTACATTGACCACCCCTACGTGAGAAAATAAGTATAATATCTTAAACAAAAAATATGATAAATGCAATTAAGTTAAACAAAACATGATATATTATGGACACAAGTCTAAATAATATACAAATCAATGTATTTTATTATTTTTTGTTCGTTATGATATATTACAAGAGCGATTTAAACAATATCTCTTTAGAATTTTTGATGCATTCTGTAACAAAAAATAATAAACATACATTGATTTGTATATTATTTGGACTTGTCTCCATAATATATCATGTTTTGTTTAACTTAATTGCATTTATCACATTTTTTCTTTAAAAGATTGCACTTATTTCTCATGCAGGGGTGATCAGTGTAATGGAAATATAAAAAATAAGGGGGTTTGTGTAGGTGTAAAAAAATGAGGGGTGGTTTGCGTAATTTCGTTAAAACTCAGGGGGTGTCAGTGTAATTTACTCTTGATTATAAATACAAAAAATTAACTTTTGGGCGATTCTTAACTATCTTACAATAATGAACTTCAATTTACTCATAAATCAATGATTCTTGTATCATTCTAGTATCAAACTAATGAGTAAATGAAATATGATCATACAATTTGGAATAAAACAACATAAACATTTGACCACTTTGGTGATTAACAAATCTATCATTCAATAATTTTAAACATCTAACAAGTCATATCACACATACATATTACTCTCAACTTGCACATAAATTTCACATGAAAACAGTTATATTAAAACTTGAAATGAAATTGTAACGCCCTTTCATATATATATTTGAATATTGTACCAAAAAACCACATGTGTTTGCTACTGTTTCTTTTCCCATATATATATATATGTTATACATGTTATGTTACTGTTAAGGCAATATATATAACATTTATTCTTCTTATTTCTTAACATTATGTATATAATAGGTTAATGTTATCGCATATTATATATATATATATATGCTAACAGTAAATGTACGGACAAACATACATATATAAGTGTTTTAAATATGTATTTGAAATATGTCTGCAAAATATAGTATAATAGTAACAGCAGAATATACACAATATAAACATAGTACAAATATAACACAAATAGTCACTGTTCTATTTCTTTTATATATAAAATATATTTAAATAACATCAGATTTCAAGAACAACACAATTTCTGTTCAGTTTATGTTTCTTTTATTTATTTACTTTCATGCATCCGAAATAATTATATTTGAGTTATCTAAACATTTGAAAACATATTTTAAAAACATCATTCAGGATCAAATTAGCATTAATAAAATAGAAAACTATAAGTTCTTAAACATAGTACTCTGACACCACATGTAAGTTTTGTTCATGGAAACCATGTGTAAATGGATCTTAAGAATTTGTAGTTTACACATAGTAAGAATGGCTACACAAGGATAGAGAAAACACAAACACAGTAGAGAAAAGTAAATCCTATTGGCTTGAGGCTCGTCCTTTTTCTTCTTTTTCTTCTTCCACGATGGCTCACCCACTGCATTGTAGGTGGCGGCCCGGAGAGCACAAAGTTAAAAAAACACCCAAGAGATGGCTATTGGGCTTTATAGACTTTGTGGTTATGTGCTTGCCATGGATTTTAGAGGGAATAAACATAAGTTATCATGATGTCACTTTTCTATCTATGTTTTCTCCCTTATAAGTTTTGGATTGGTAGGGATGTTGCTAAATAGTATGAAACCCTACATCAATGACCTAAATTTTCACTGTGGAGAAGGTTCCTGTTAAAAATAAGAAGGAGTAGGATGTTATACTCAAATTTCACTTGGAGTTGATGACCCAACAAACACAATAAATATCTCAAAACATTTGGTCTTTCCAATTGAAAGAAAACTGTATTTTATTCTGTATTTTCTCTCTCCTAGTGTAGCAATGGAGTAGATGTTGTCAAAGAGGAAATAAAATATATATTTTTGAATTAATTTAATAAAAAATATATTTTGTATTTTAAAATCTTGACCATTAAAAAATGAATTGACACATGTCATAATCCTAGATTAGAACTAACCTCTCCATTACAGGAGAGGATCTAGACTAGGATAATTAAGTGTACCTTTTGACATTTTAATAAACATTTTGTAATTGAAGCTTAAGCTAAGGAATTCATTCCAAGAGAACATTACAAATATAATTAACATTACAAGTATTCCTAGTTCACTCCCATACATGAGTTACGGGACTTAATTAATCAGGTTTTGGTCCCAATATTACACTATTAAGGACTTAGGACCACTTAGTTGAAGATTACAACCAAATATGTCCATGTTGACTAGGTTGACTTTTAATCGATTTAACTCATTTATAGATTTCTTCTATTACAAGACATCCTAGGCCATACATAGGGATGGCAAAATGGGCTTGGCCTGACGGGCCAGCCCGTTCGGGTAGGTGTTTTTAGTGGGCCGGACTGAGGGTTTTAGCCCAAAAGCCCGTATTCAACCCGTTCTGGAAGCCCGTTTTTTAGACGGGCCATGGAGGGCCGGGCCGGGTTGGCCAGGCGGGCCAATATTAAGATTAAAGTTCATTTGTATATCATGTTGCTCATTGCAATTAAGATTAAACTTTTACAATTTTAACTTATGTTTGGATGCTTAAGCATATAACTCTTCTTTCTCCTTGTAAAATGAACATTTAATATCTCATTATGTAGTTATCTATTATCTTCACTCTTATCCAATTGTTGTACTTGTTATGAGATAAAGCTGAATTTTCACTTACTATTAGGGGTGTTTGAATCAAATTTAAACATTTAATTAATTGAAATGGAAAATTGGAAACTCAAATAGAACTACTGATTTTGATTCCTTTTGAAAAATTAATTGAATTCGACTGAGTTTCAAAGGATAAACAAAAATGATTATAAAGAGACTTGGATTGCATGCAAAGACAAACTATAAAAGCTAAAACTAGATTATTTTCTGAAAATTGTGTAGATTGTTTCTTAGAACTTCCAAATGATATAATAACTCTCTATATTTCTGAAATATATTATTTTATAATATATCTTTGAGTCATACAACCTCTCAGTGGCTTACAAATTTTTACGACTTCATGTATGCTAGGTAACTAGTAATTTTTATAACTTAGAGAGTTTATTATGCTATGATTATTCTAACATATTGTCTATCATAATAGTATTGTTTAAACTATAATACATAATAATAGAACTTGGCAATCCATGTGAAACAAAATTTATGGTAAAATATGAACTAAGACAAAGAAGAAAGTGAACCATAAATAAAGGAGTGAAAAATGAATGAATTATATTTCATTGATACCAAAAAAGTGAGAGATTACAATAAATATATATATATATATAGAGAGAAAAAAAAAGGGTGAAAATTTGCCACACTCCTAAAAATAACCTTCAACTAACATAACTAACTAATCAACAAACAAATACACTTTAAAATAATAAACCAAAAACAATTCATTCACGTGATTCTAGGATTGCTTGAGGTGGAAGCAATCTAGCTACAACAAAAACAGTTGTTTAATTAAATGCCTAAGTGAATTGTAGGACAAGGCACACTCGCCAACTTGATCATGATTTCACAGCCAGACTCCAAACTGCCTTGGTCATGATTCATGCAATCGGCTAAGGCATGGACATGAGCTCCTCGGTCAGACTCAGACTTGATGCATCTGTCTTGTTCAACTTGATCAGCCTTGGTGCATCCTCGGTTAGGCTCAGACTTGATGCATTTGTCTTGTTCAACTTGATCAGCCTTAGTGCAACTATCTTGATCTTCATTTGGTCTGCCATGATCATCATATTTTGACATCCCCTGCAAGTTGGGCTATGTATATCACAAAGTCCAAGCATGGATGAGAGAGGGTAGAATTTGGGAGGGGCAAGGACCTTAGTAAAAACATCTACAATTTGAAAATCAATGGAAATAGGCATCAAATGAACTACACCATTTGTAACATTTTCTTTAATGAAATGACAATCCATTTCAATGTGTTTTGTCCTCTCATGAAATACTGGATTGGCAGCAATATAAAGAGCTGATTGATTGTCACAATACAAAGTAATGAGGTTAGTATGCCAAATAAACAAATCACTAAAAAGATATAGCAACCTTTGTGCTTCACACCCTGCAAGGGCAAGGGCTCTATATTCAGCCTCTACAGGGGATCTTGAAACAGTCCTCTACTTTTTTCTTTTCCAAGATACAAGTGATTCACCAATAAAGAAGCAATAAATTTTTACAGATATTCTTGTGTCAATGCAAGTCCCCCAATCAAAGTCACTAAAACTCTTGAGGCTAATGTCAGTTTTGCTGGAAAAGAACAATCTATTTCTAGGGGCATTTTTAAGGTATCTAAGAATTCTTAGCCCCACATTATAGTGCTCTATGGTGGATTTGGACAAGAATTGGCTTAGGTGGCTCACAACATAAGAAATGTCAAGTCTAGTGTGAGTAAGGTAGATGAGTCTGCCTAATAACCTTCCATAGGAAATGGAATTGGGATGACTAGGACCAAACTTTTTGTGTAGCTTTATGCTACTGTCCATTGGTGTTGTAGCAGGCTTGGCTGCAAGTTACCTTGCACCCTGAAGAAGATCAAAGGTGTATTTTCTATGGCAGAGGCTAATGCCTCCTTTTGTCTTGACAACTTCCATACCAAGGAAGTATTTCAAGTTTCCAATATAATTAATACTAAACTTCTTAGCAAGAACTTGTTTGACAAACTGAATTTCTGCCAAATCACCCCCCTGCTAAAACAAGGTCATCAACATATATAAGAATAACAATGAAGGAGTGTTGATAATTTTTGACAAATAGAGAATGATCTGTCCTAGATGGAGTGTAGCCATTTTGTATTAGAACAACACTTAGTTTTATATTCCATTGTCTACTAGCTTGTTTTTATCCATACATGGATTTTTGAACTTTGTAGACTTTGGATTTGTTAATACCTTCAAGTCCTTAGGGGATTTTCATGTAGACTTGCTCAAGCAAGTCACTATGAAGGAATGTTGTGTTAATATGCAGCTGATGAAGATGCCAGTTTTTAATAGAAGCTAAGGCTAGCATAACTCTCATGGTAGTCATGTTTACAATGAGGCTAAAATTGTCTAGGTAGTCAATCCTTGCTGTTTGAGTGTATCCTTTGGCCACCAATCTGGCCTTATATCTATCACTAGTCCCATATGGGTTGTGTTTGACCTTAAAGATCCATTTACACCTAATGGCTTTCTTGTCTTTGGGCAGGTCTGTTATAATCCAAGTCTTATTTTTGTTCAAGGCTTGTAGTTCTTTTCCTATGGCATCAACCCAATGTTGGTGTTGTATGGCTTTATTGTAGCTACTAGGTTCGATAATAGAGGATATATTAAGGATAAATCTTATGTATGGGTCAAACATATTTTTATAGGACAAGATAGATGACAAATGATATTTAGCCTGAGCGGAAACATCAGGGGTGAGAGTTAATTAAAGCACAATGATAATCATCTAGATATCTAAGAGGCCTCCTTTGCCTATTAGATGTTCTAATAGCCTCACTCCGTTCTTCATTACGAATGCCCTCAATGGTTTGATCTGGCTCATCAGTATGGTTGGTAAGGTCAGGTTGATGCATCTGAGAATTGAGGGTGCTATGAAGTTGGTGATCACCTAGGTTAAAGGAATCGGTAGGTAGGGATTCATCATTACTATTCTTGTCTAATTCATCCTTCTTAGAGAAAGGAAATACTCCTTAATAAAAAACAACATTTTTGGAGATGAAGGTTTCCTGTGTCTCTAAGTCATAAAGAACATAACCCTTTAACCCTTGTTTGAAACCTAAGAAACCACACTTCCTATCTCTAGGATCAAAATTTCTTCTATTGTTAACAAGAGTAGAAGCATAGCATAAACATCCAAAAACTTTCAAATTAAGAAGATTAGGGTCATGATTGAATAGAACCTGGTATGGTGACTTGTTTTGCAAGACACTGAAGGGTTGTCTATTTATTAGAAACACAACATGAGTAGTGACATAGTTCCAAAAACACTTAGGTATGGAAGATTGGAACATCAGGGCTCTTGCTACACCAAGGATGTATTGATGTTTTCTCCCTATAACACCATTTTGATGTGGAGTTTCAGCACAACTAGTCTGATGTAGGATGCCCTTAGAATTATAGAACTCATTCATTCTGAATTTCATACCATTATCACACCTTATACACTTTAAAATAATTCCAAATTAATTTTCTATAAGAGCAACAAAAGATTTCATAAGAGTGGCAGTTTTAGATTTATTTTTCATAAAAAATAACCATGTATGTCTAGATTTATCATCTACTATGGTTAAGAAGTATCCATGTCCTGATGTAGAAGGGATAGAAATAGATCCCCATATATCAACATGAATAATATCATAAATGAATTCAGATTTGCTAGTGTTATTGTGAAAGCTAAGTTTCTTTTGTTTGACAAAGTGACATGCATCACATGGTTCATTTTCAGAATTACAGTGTATGAAAGGAAATTCCTTATTAAGAACATAAATTTTCTCTTTAGATGGGCGTCCAAGTCTCTTATGACATACATCCTTACTTATAGTGTTCACAACATTTACAAAATGATTAGGCAATGATGATAAGGTTTCACAGTTAAGAGTATATAATCCTTCTTTTTCTTTAGTTGCACCAATCATCCTGAATGTGATTTCCTCTTGTATTTTGCAATTGTTTTTACAGAATATCATAGAGCAATTGAGGTTCTTGGTAAGCTTATAAACATATATAAGATTGAAGGAAAACTTAGGAATATAGAACACATTTGTTAAGTAGAAATTATTGGAGAACATGACTGTTCCAGATATAGTAGTATTAATCTCACTTCCAGTAGGCATTTTGATGATTATAGGGTCAATTTTCTTGAATGATTGATATCTTGATAAAGAGTGACAAATGTGATATGTTGCTCCCGTATCAATAATCCAATCTTGAATTTTCAAATTCTTGTATAGGTTGAGGATGTTACCTGAAAACCTCTACTTACCTGGTTCAGCCAAGGATACAATGTTGATTTAGCTATTTGTGTGGCTTGAAGGTTCTTTCAACGTAGTCAAGATAGCTTTGTGTTGATCTGGTGTAAAGCCAAGGATATTTTCTTCTTCAGCATGTACATTGGTCATGTCATTGTCACCAAAACTTGTTATACTACTCACATTATTGTTGAACTTGTAATGAGGTGAGAATCCATGTTTTCTATAACATATGTCAATAGTATGTCCCACCTTATTGCAGAAAGTGCAGATTTTTGAATTCATTCCTCTTCCTCTTGTACCATTAGGACCAGAGGAAACCTCTTGGTCCTGCTTAATTATTGCCTCCTCTAAAACCTCTTCCTCTATCTACCTCTTGCAGCATAATTATCAATTGTGCTTGTGAATATTTTTGTTTCGTCAAGAGGGAAAGCAAGTTGTCTTTCTTGCTATATAAGCAGGGAAAAAGCCTTGTTTATGCCAGGAAGGGGATCCATGAGCATTATTTGGAATCTTACACCAGAATATTGCTCATTAAGCCCCTTTAGAAATGTGATTACATAATCCTCTTCTCTATATGATTTAATTTTGCAAGAACATGAGGTAAAAGACCTAAAATTATCCAATTCTTGCCAAAGACCCTTTAAGTGAGTGTAGTATTTATCTATGGATTGACATCCTTGTCTAAAAGTTGAAATGGGAAATATTCAAAGGATGCTATCATGATTGACCTACTTAGTTTTGATGAAGACAATGAGTTAAATAGAAGCTTGAAGACTTGGACATCTCCACAAACAACATACCGAAAACTCAAGGTCAACATCGTAGAACTTAGGAGCTTTTACATTATAGAGTCCTAAGATGTTTGCCTAGTATTGAGTTTAGGTTAGGTAAACCCAAGATGGAAGTCTCACAAAAACTCTAAAATGAAAATCATATAGGTTGAGACATCAGATCTAAATATATAAATATGATAAGTGAGGTTCATGCATTTGCATTAGACATACATGATTTTGTGCAGAAAGGAATCAATCATTTCAAAAATCATGAGTTGCATGTTCTTTCATCATATAGAGTGTTTACCATACATTTAAGAAAAATCACTTTCACACATATTAATCGGTTAACACAACTGATAATCGATTAAATCTTGTTGAAATATGTTAATCAATTAAGGAAGGTGTAATCGATTAAAAGGAGTTATAATAGCTAACCCCTAGGATTTCTGGCTTATTAATCGACTAAGAAGGTTAATAGTCGATTAAGTCATAACTGAAAAACTGTTTTAAATAAACACGTTAATCGATTAATATGATATATAATCGATTAACATCGGTTAGAGTCAGTTATATATAAAAGCTGTTATTTTAAAAAATGAACAAGTTTTTCATAAAAAAAGAAATTTCAAAATTTTCA
The DNA here is from genome assembly GCF_001865875.1 of Lupinus angustifolius. Taxonomy (NCBI): domain Eukaryota; kingdom Viridiplantae; phylum Streptophyta; class Magnoliopsida; order Fabales; family Fabaceae; genus Lupinus; species Lupinus angustifolius. The sequence continues at coordinate 13,208,549 of NC_032015.1, read as the reverse complement.
ATTCAGAGAGAGAAACTTAAGATTCTTAGAGCTTAATTTTCAAAGCAATTTTGCTGATATTTGAGAAGTTTTTCTAGCATTGTTGATAAGTGCCAAACATACCTAAATTTCATACACTTTTATGACACTTATCTTATGCATAATTGAGAAAAACCAACTTAAAACAATACTTTTTGTATAAAATATCACAATCTTGTATATTTGTGTTTGTATTTCTTTTTTTATGTATTTTGTAGGATTTAGTATGAAGAAAAGAAGAGAAAAAAGACTCATGGTCAAAAAGAAAAAGAAGTCAAAATCAAGGTGTTCAAGCTGACAGTTGAGCATGGACCAAGCCACGTTAAGCTGACCTGGACCAAGCTGCTCAAGCAAGCAGCTGAGCGGACCTGCTTGGCCGCTCAGCCTAGCACCAACTAGTCCTGACACGGTCAGAACTCAAGTTTGACACGGTCAGACACGAGCTTGGCACATTGATAAGTGCCAAAGATACCTAAAAATCGTACACTTTTATGGCACTTATCTTAAGCATAATTGAGAAAAACCAACTTAAAACAATACTTTTTGTATAAAATATCACAATTTGGTATATTTGTGTTTGTATTGCCTTTTTATGTATTTTGTAGAAAATAAAATGCAGAAAAGAAGAGAAAAGATTCATGGTCAAAAAGCAACAAAAGTCAAGAAAATCAAGGTGCTCAACCAGGCAATTGAGCGTGGAAAAAGCCCCGCTGAGCTGACCTGGCCACCTGCATGACCTGGACCAAACTGCTCAACCAGGCAGCTGAGCGGACCTTCTTAGCCACTCAGCCTAGCACCAGACTAGGCCTGGAACGGTCAGAAATATGCTTGACACGGTCAGACACGAGTTTGGCACAAGACCAAGCTGCTCAACGGTCCAACCAAGCTGCTCAGCGGAGAACCAGACTCCTGGCCAGATCAGCAAACACCAAGCCACGTCTTAGTCAGCATGGTCAGAAGCTGTTGAACAAGCAGCTCAGCGGTGAAGCAGGTGCNCGGTGCTTAACCATCAAGCAAACCATGAAGTCATCCATGACCTCACCTCAAGTATTCCACCATAGGCTTTTCAGAAGTACCTCACAATAGCTAGGTCTCATAGCCCACAACTAGCTTTGGTGAGTCATACACAAAGGTGACTAAGCTACTTCGTCAAGGGACCAAACCCATGCTGAAGGGTTTGGTCAGCTGTTGAGCGGTCCAGCTTAGCAGCTCAGCGGTCTGGCATGAGGCCTATAAATATGAGGCCAATTCCTTCGAGCAAAACAGATTGGAATACACCATTTCTTCATAAATTCCTCTAAAAAACACTTGAAGACCAAAATTCTCTCATTTTGGAATTCTTTCTTCATTTCTTAGTTTAGATTTTTCATTTTCAAGTATGTTTTTGTAATTTTTAGTTAGAATTCAAGAAGATAAAAGGAGAAAGCAAATGAGATACAAAAATCAATTTTGTACTCTCATTTGGAACTCAAAAGCATCCAATCCTATGATGGATAACTCATGCTCCTGAACATTTTCTTTTGAAAAAGGTTATGTAATTTCTAATTCTTCTTAATTTTAAAAAGTTTGAATTTTAATCATTCAAGTTGGTGATTTGGTTAATATTATTTATTTGAAAAGTAATTAATGCTCTTTTTAGATTGATCACCTAAAAAATGATTTCAAGTCAATAAAACAACTTGTTTCAAACACTTAACAAATAAACTTTGGAGTAGTTGTACTACTTAGTTTATTTGCCAAGTTAAGCATGCTTTTCTTAAGATCTTACATTCATCACTCATTCAATATTAGAGTCACCAATGGTTAGGGTGTGACAACCTAATCTCTT